>NC_133372.1:0-120000 GCF_049309525.1 Garra rufa | reverse complement strand
TGTGATTGGACGTTTCTTCAGCTTCAGGCACTTTTGTATCTCAGAGACTGATTTTCTTTTTTGTTATATAAAGGTCACTATTACATGTTCTCTGTTTGTTTGGACTTTTATGATATAGTTCTTATTTCTCGGTTTCCTGTTTTCTGTGTTGGGTTTTGTAGTCCTTTGTAGTTTTATTAGTGATTTGGTTACCCTTTATTGTGTTCCTTGTTATCTCATTAGTCTGCCTTTATATAACTCTTGTGTTTGGTCAGCTGTTAGATGTATGTGCTCCGGTTCCCTGTGTTACCTGTTCCTTGTTCTGATTTTTCTCTTCTTATTAAAAATCCCACATCTCCTCCTGCCATCTTTTGCTTCCCGTGTTACAGAACAACGGGCCTCTCACGATCTAACAGGAACAGGCCTCATCTCTCTCTGCCGGGCTGATGGTTCCCTCGAGGACCACATTTGTGAGTCTCTGGAGTTTCTGTTATCACACACACACTTCCTGGACAATTCTCTTATCACTCTTTATTGCTCTGGACTCAAGCTCAACTTTGCAATGATGTTCCTCGAGGGAACGAGCTCTTCGGCAAAGCAGATCCGCTCCTCCTCTGCCTCCTGATCTCCGCCGCGGAGCTCTGCCTCTGTCTCTGGGCTCTGACCCTTTATCCTCCGCTCCATCATCCTCCCGGACTGGTCTGTTTATTAAGCATCTGAGGCTCTGCCACATGTTCCCTGTTTGTTTGGACTTTCAGTCACATTCAAACTATCTTGGACACATTCTACCAGAAAGTTGAAGTCAGGTGAGTGTGATCAGGGTTAGAACTAAACTCTGCAGGAAAGTGGATCTGGAACACCAGTCGAGAAGCCCTGCGTTACAACAATGATGATTTATTGTTTTGAAATGTTTTTCCCCCCACAAAATGTCTAATTTAATACCACCATTTTCCCATGAATGCCACTAAAATGTTTTGATAGTTAGTACCCAGTGAGCAATAGTCATCATTTCACCGTCTGGGTTGACTGTAAACCCGATATAGTCCGGCTATGTGTAACCCACTTCCAGCCCAAATAACCTTGAATTTGGTTGCATGCCATTTTTGGCAAAATGACCAGTTAGATGTATGATATTCCATCCTGTAAGCAAACTCAGCAGTGTTTACAAGGTTTTATGTTTTTTTTTCTTCATTTTTTAATTGATGACTAGTCTAATATTGGGATATGTGCAGACGTCTTTTAAATTTTCACTGACAGCCCAAATACAAACTTGTTTTAGCCTAGACGTCTGGGCTGTGGTTTCACAGCTAATAGACGTCTTTTAGACTAAAAATTGCTTGCTGGGTATACTTTTACCAAGACGACAACAGAGTGACTGAAGAGCTGTGTGAGACATGGGATGTTAGAAGAAGCACGTGGAGCTACAGAATCAGCTTCAGCGGAACAGCGGAGGCTGCCGTTTTATTAAAAAACTGTTTGACAAGCTGACCTGCTCCTATAATTCCTGGGTCTAATAAACGTAAACCGATTTAACTTGCTGTCCAAGACAGACTCAAGCTCAACTAATTACTAAAAATAAATTGGTAATAAAAGAATATAAAGAGTTGCTGAGGTAAGGAGCTGTTTCTATGTATCTCTGCATCATGATTGACAGGATAAGGCTCTGTGTGTTTCTCTTAATGTGTATAATATATCAAAGGTTTGGATGCGACTCATTTAATTTCATTTAATGAATTAAATTGATGTATACTTGCAGGTACAAAATCAAGAAAAGTGTTTTTTGAAGTGTTTATTAATAACAATGTTGTTGTATTTTGCATAGTTTTACATATTTTTGGGTGTAGATTTATTATAGCCAATACATGGTCAGTAACATGGTGTTTGGTCATGTGATTTGGATCACCTGGAGCTATAAAGAGTGGCACATTAGTGTTCAATTTGTCTGATGAAGAGCCTGCGTGCTCGAAACCTCACATACGCTATGCGAAAGTTGTTTTAAAAATGAATATTTTTGATATTTTTGGTGTTGCCGACTTTACACTTTATTTTGTACAGGATAAGGCTCCAACATGCCATTTCCACCTCAGGATGCTGTTACACTCAATACACCATCAATGTAGTAAAAATGTTTTGTATCATAAAAATGACAAACAAAAAATCCTGTTCTGTCCACAGCTGGTGAACAAATGAAATAAAGCAGTGAAGGTGTGAAAAGAGCTGAAGAAGAAACTCATGCGTGTTTTTAAATGAAAGGGTCACGTAAACAAATACAGTGATGACCCTCAAAAACACAGCTACAATAGTTGAAAAGGAATAATACTGAAATCCTATCTGATCACATCAGCATCGTGTCTGATAACAAGACTGCAATCCTATCCAATGAGCCTAATATCACATGTCTGATCATAACGGACTAATCATGTCCGATAGAAAGACGAATCATGTCTAACGATAACAGTGACACCATATCCGATCATAATGTGACTAATGTGATGTCTGATAATAAGATGGAAATCTGAAGTGACTGTCACCTTTGTCTCTGCTCCGGTTTGTCTCCTGCAGCGCTCCGTATGTTTTCATCGTCCCTTCGCTCTCAGAAATGGCTTTCTTTAACTCCATAGTAAACGCTTTTGTCGCGGATCTCGGGTTTCGTCGATTTTTGTCGCTTTCTCGTGGCTGTAATCACGCTGATCTGCGCTCATCCGCGGAACCGAACAACATCTTGACAGAATGAAGCTCCGTGACGTCACCGTGATGAGGGATGCAGAGCGCATGCGCACAAAGGATGACGGACTAGCGCCACAAAATCATTATTCAATGTTTCATCTGCATTTTATAGCCTACTGCTCACATCTAAATCAGTGGCATTATAATTAAGACGATAGTAATTGTTAGAGATTGGTATAGAATATGTTTCGTTAATCAAAATCAGTCATGAACCTTAGAGTAACACACATTACTCATTAACAGCAATAATTACACAGTACACATTAATTAACAGCACTTAAATAAGTGTTGTGCTCCATTTAGTTCACGGCAGCTGTATGTTATTCCCAAACAATTACACCTGAAACAACATATGTCTACCTTATTTTTGAACACGAGTTTATTTGTAGGTGCTTCATTCATTTGAATAAAAAGATTCTTAAAGATATTTACAGTTTTCTAAACAACAAACACCAACCTATTAAATACACTTTAAATGATTTCAATCCACTGGAATGGCTGTAGTGTGCAAATAAAAAAAGTGCCTTAGGGTGGATGAAAATAGAATACTAAAAGTAAGATTAGGAAAAATGTACATGTTTGAACCAACATTTAGCTGCTGTGCACACAAATATATAGGAAATAAAACAAAGTTCCCTAAAATTATAGATCATAGTATAAGGTACTTGCAGGCAAAAACAAAGCATCAGACACAAAGTAAAAGAGCTGACAATAGTGTGACCTGATTTCAGCAGCCGGTTGCAGTGAAAAAACTCTTAGTGATCATTTATTTATAATTGTGAGGGCTAAATTTGCCATATTTCGGAAAGAAAAATAATACGAAACAAACCCCTTTCAAACGAGGATAAATACATACATTTATTAGCACAATAACTCATGTCCCAGGAACTGTGTGAATGACACAGAAACAAACATGAAACAAAAAACAGACAAACAAAACCAATGTAACAGGAAGAATTAAATATAATTGATGTCTTTAAAAAACGTTTCAGTGTTTTAAAAAAAGAAAGAAAGAAAATTGAAAATCTGCAGCAAGTACAGACAGCTCAACGCAATCTCTGCATGTTTTGTTGACCTGACCGTGATTTAAACCAGCAGAAACAGAAACAGAGGAGTAGAGTACAAATATGAAGGAGCATCTCAAAGTCCAACTTTCACCCTGAGCATCATTCAGCCCTGTCCTTTCCTGAGGTCGGTTCCTCTGGTTTGCGCTCGACGTCACGAATCCAGTCCAGAGCCGCCGCGATGGTCCCGTCTCCGCTTTGGTGGGAGAAGCAGAGGAACGTGGCCCAGACGAAGCCACAGCAGCCGGTGAACGCGGTGCGGACCAGAGGAGGAACCAGAGCGAAGTTCAGGAACTGTGTGTCACGAAGAGCATGAACATGTGAGAACAACCCTAGCCCTTCATTCAGATCACAGACAACAGCTGCAAACGTGAGACTAAGAATTACCTGCATGAACGGCCAGTACGTCAGTCCCGCCTGCACAAAGAAACAAACACGAGAAGGAATTCTAATGAATGTGACTGTCTGCAAAAACTGAGGCTGTCCTGCTGCCTCTTAGCTCTGACATTCTCCAGACATTCCACAGATCCATGATGACTGGAGCGAGAGACGGTTCTGAAGCTGTGATGCTGCTCACATCTGGACCTCAGTCTGTAAACTCACCTTATAGGTGTTGAGGAATTTGTCCTTCCAGTCCTGCAGAATCTCATCTCTGCCCTCCATGAAGCTCACACCTGCCCAATGACAGCACACGACACACCTGAGCTCTACCTGCGCGCATCTCACCACATCATCAGTCAAACCGAAAGTCACCTGAGCTCACCTGTGTAGAAGGCGCTGATGGCGAGCGGCGCGGCGACCGTCTGGTCCAGAAGCAGCTTCCGCAGAACCGTCCGCAGCGCGTTACCGGGGAAGCGTCGCTCCAGAAAGCGCATCCAAAAGAAATTGAAGTTGCCGTGAAAACCGAACGCGACTACGGCGACATTTCTCGTGTGGGTCCAGTCCACTCGTTCTTTACGTGAGAAGCACTGGTGAACGAAATCTCCGCCCGCGAACAGACAGCCGTACAGCGCTACATTGGTCGCCCACGGGAAGCGTCTGACGGGCGTCAGCAACGCGTCGCGCATCTCAGCGGCGTCCTTTCGGGCAATTCATGAGCGACTGATTATCACGACGACGATCCGCGAACGGTTCAAATGAAGTATGGATTGAATCTCAACGCTGCTACATGATCTATCTATTCATAAACACATTCGGTAACGTGTCCACCGATCGCTATTCTGTCGGTCAGAGTGAACTGTGTTTGACAGACTTCAGAAAGGTAACCGAGACAGCGCATGCGCAGAACCTCCCAAACGGCCCGCCCACTGAACAGAAGGGTCCGAGCGTTCTTCCTCCTCACTGAACCTCTCTCATCTGAATGAGGACTTCAACAAAGAAAGACTGAACGTACAAACGAATAAACACACTCCACATTGCAGAAAGGGTGGACTTTACCTTATAAACCACTAGTTTGTCAGAACGTATTTTTTATTTTATTTCGAACTTAATATTTAAAACATGAAATCTACCACATACACCCTAATGTATTCATGTTTAAAGAAATAAAAAAGTAAAAAGGTTTCTGAGTCATACTTTCAGCAATGCTGATTTAAACGAGGTCTTTTCATGAGGAAACAAGTGATTTTGTATTGAAGGTGTAATAAAGGTGTATTAATGTGATCACGCTGAACTGTTAAACCTGTCACAATCAAATGAGATCAGTGTGTTTTTATTCCTGCAGTCATTAGAGCACTGCTTATTTGCAGTTAATCACGTGTATGTATGTACATAATTTATCCTGTATGAAATACAAATGAAAAGCACACTGACAGCTGAGCACCAAGTTCTTGGTATTTAGCGACGCTTTCAGCTAAGGCTGGTTTCTGGGTGTTTCTCGTATGAATCGCGTTCACGACGCGCCGTCGACGCTCTGATGAAACACTCAATAAACACCCTCTGTAGGCTACATGGCCGAACTCATTCGTGTGTCCCGTCATGCCCCGGTGCATTGTGGTTGCTGTCAGGGGCGCATGCGCACAGCGGAGCTCCATCTTTCCATCCCGAGCGCAGAAGAGCAGCGGATGTGTTGATGCTTTTGGCCGTTTTGTTTTTATTTTAAAACGCTCAGAGTCGATGTGAAACAAACCCGAGCGGACTCCTCCTCCGTTATTATCGTCCCGGGAGCTTCCAGCCGACAGAAATGCGGCGTGTGGCGGGTGTTATGAGGTAGATTGAGCCGCTGCTGCTGCGCTTCGGCCGCGGCGCTACACATTTGAGTGTAAATCCGCTGCAAGAGTGTTTCCGGCCCGCACGCGAGCAGGTACGTGTGTGCGGCGCGTGAGTTTTTGTGCGTACGATTGTGTGTTTGTTGCGCGTGTGTTGTTTAGGTTAGCAGTTAGCTGTGTGTGTCTGTCTCTATGTGTATGTATGTATGTATGTGCGTGCACGCGCACGCGCGCGCGTGCGTGCGCTCGGATTCACCCGCAGCCATAATGAGCCCAGAGCTTCATCCCGAACCGAGCCGAGCCGAAGCGGTTGATCTGAGCAGAGACTCGCTCCAGTGTGCGGCTCTGATGCGCTTCGTCTGTGGCTAGCTTTAGCTTTAGCAGTGGCCCAGCTGCTCATTGATCTGGGTTAGTGTTGGCACTATTACGTGCAGAAATGAGTGATTGTGAACGTGACACAGCTGATGTTAGTACTCACGAACACACACGAGTGTGAGCAGCACATGTATCTGACACTTACTGTTGGACCACTGTGATCGATCATCTTCAGCACTGAGTGTCTGATCAGATCCTAAACTCACATTATTTCCAGTCGGTTTGACTGTCACTCATAAAGCAGGCAAAAGTCGTCCATCAGCAGCTTAACACAGCATTAACAGCTGTCAGTGTGGAGACGAATGTGACAGGCATGATGGGAAACATCTTATGAAGGCACATATTCATTCTGTCATGTTATTGACAGGTGGGCAGCACCTGGAGTATGACACACACACACACACACACACACACACACACACACACACACACACTCTGACCTGATGTGGCTCATACGACACTCGTGTAGTGATCCAGATGTTGTCTGTTGCGTGTCCTGCCGTCGTTCCTCTTGTCAATAGTTGCAGTGGTTTATGAGCTGATGATCATGTTGATGTTGTTTTATCAGTACACACTGCAGTCTGTGACCTCTGACCTCTTTAAGGTCACGGCGGGGTGGAACCGCTGGACTCTGTGTGTTTGTGATCACACTGTAACATCTCTGGTGTTTTTGTCGTTCTCTCTGTGTGTGTGTGTGTGTGTGTGTGTGTGTGCGTGCTGCTCATCCAGTCCTGTAGTGAGTCAGCAGCACAGTGACACAGTGATCTCAGCTTTGCTGGTCGTCTTATAGTCCGGCTTTCTCTCTGTCGGTCCAGCTGTGAGTATTGTGTGATCTGAACTCACACCTGTTCACACTGCTGACGCTCAGAAGTGAATTCAGATCTCATACACTCACCAAACCCACAATGCCCAGCGTGACACACACCTCAGTTCTTGATGCTTCAGAATAGAAGAGCTCTTACTGAAATCACTGAAAATCATCCATGATTCAACATGATCTTTCTTGAAATCGTGCTCAACTCGAGCGCTCTATGAACCCGCATTCACGTTATAAATGTCTGCTGCGCAGTATCTGCGTGTTCTGATTGGATCTTTCAGCTGTCAGTCTAGTGTTGACCAATCAGGGCTCATCTGAATGTTGTTTAGTGGACATGTACGCAGGTCACTGTGATCGACTGAAGAGCGTTTGGTGATTCACCTTTAGTTGATCGAGTCATTCGCTGTATAAAGTACATCAAAACCATGTGATAAAATACTTGTAAATAACAGTGACCGTAACGGAAGACGTTTATTGTAAGATTTACCTTTGATTTACAGTTCATTTAATAAGAAATCAGAATGATCAGGTGATTTGCAGGAAAGGTCAAATATTTCTGATTTTGTGTGTTCAGTTCTTCAGAGCCCCTCGTGTCTTTGCTGGACGTAGATCGTTCTTTTGTTTGAGAAATGTGTTTATATTCTCTTTGCAAATGATTTGATGATGACTGATGTCGGTTTAGGCCGCGTGAGATTATTAGCATGTCTGCTAAAGTAATTCTGCATGTAATTTGATTTGCTGCTTTTCATTAGACATTGGAATCGAAAGTTTCTTACATTTTTAATTTTACATTTGACCGAAGGACACTTTGTTCCCGTTTCAGTTTGAAGTTTTGAGGGTGTGATCAGTGTTCGACAGCATTTGGATGAAATCTTCCATTTACAGATCGTTACAGTATTTTTTACCTTATATGTGGAGTGGCTACGCGTTGTAGTTTTCGTATAATAAAGGTTCGCCGTGAACGACGTGTGTTTGTGTCAGAGAGCGACTGTGAAGGATGACTGGAGGAGAAATTTTGGACGAAAGCTCTGATCTCGACTCGAATGTTCGAGTCTCACATGCGTCCAGTGTCTGTATTCTAACGTTCTCTTTCTCTCTTTAGGAACCATGAGTTTGCGAGAGCTGCCGCTAGACGGTCCACGGTGAGCAGTACCTCCGAAGATCGTGACATGCGCTGTCCGCTGTAGAGACGCGACGCCTGACCCGGACCCGCGGGTCCCTCTGCCTGCTGGGAGCTGCCACTGTTTCCGTGCGTTCGGTCATTTGAGGTGCTTTTATGTCCAGATCAGAAGCGCTTTCGGACTTCTTTCTCATGGCTTTGATTGGTCAGACGCTAGCAGCGGAGTTCCTGTCTGCGTTGAGTGGCAAAGTAATGAGGCCCTTTCTCTGGGCTGCGCTGTGAGCCCCTCTCGCTGCGGTCCGGCCCGCAGATCCTCCCCGCTTTCAGGAAAGTTGTGCTCCGTCTTCCCTCTTCTGAGCGTCAGAATGAGACTTTGTGTCGGGACAGAGAAGAGCGTGTGATCTCTCACGAGGAGTTTTGTGCCGGTCCATAAAAATGAATGGAGGAAAGGAACGGGAGGGCGTGGAGGGCAGAGGTCAGCTCGCCCAGGTGCCCATCGGCTGGCAGCGCAAGGTGGAGGCCTCGGGTGTCCTTTATATCAGGTATGGACCTACTCCGTTTTAACGTGCGCCGCCAGGGTCCGGATTAAAACCTGCTAAAATGAACATCTGTAAATGTTACTTAACGAATCGACATTATTTGTATTAAAAATGTTTCCGCTGCGGGGTTGGCATTATTTATCTATTTCTCTGTATCGGTGACAAACGGCAGATGATCGTGTCGCTGGCCGCATCGTTTCTGAGATTCGGTCTTTGTTTGGGTCAAACTGCAGCCGACACAAACACAGAGGCGCGCTGCGGTTTGGTCCAGTTGTCGTACTGATGGTTTAATCTGACGAGAGTTCTGTGCATCTCTGCAAAACGTAGGGAGAAAAAATGCGTCCTAGATCAGCATCAGATGTTCAGCGTGTTTGTTTTGAATCGCTCACATCGCTTACGTCAGCGGGGCTCAGCAGACCAAACCCAGCTCCCCTCATCTGGAGTGTTCTGGTGTCATTTCATGTAGTTCTCCAGACAATTATTTGTAACTAACATATTTTTGTAGATCGATGTCTTTACTGTAATTGTGATCATTGTTTGTGTTTGTAGTCCGAGTGGATCAGTGCTGTCCTGCCTGGAGCAGGTGAAGTCGTACCTGCTGACCGACGGCACCTGTAAATGTGGCCTGGAGTGTCCTCTCATCCTCCCCAAGGTCAGTATTCACACCTAATGCTGTCTGTTTCATAAACACAACACAATCTGGACATCTTTCCAAAAGCCTCATTGTCATTGATAATAGTGCAGATGTGGAGGATAAATCACTGTGCGGTATTTGAAGTCAAATCATTATAGACGCTGCACGACATTCTGAGTGTTTCCTGTGTTCATTCAGAGGAACACACATGCTTTAACTGACCTAAAAAAACATTGTGTCTGAGAGTTTTTCAGTATGCATTTGTCACTTGTCTAAATCAGAGCTGGTGATGGCAATAAATCGCTTTTTTTATTTTGGAAAAATGGCCTGAATCGATTTGTAATTCTGTTCAATTGATTTAGATGCTCTCTTACAGGTGCCATAGAATACATTGATACAACATTTTAAATTGTTCCCTGATATCTACATAGAAGGTTACGGCTTAGGTGAGGGCAAAAATTCTCCAGAAGCGGTTTACAAGTCCATTTAACACCTAGGATTTGTCTCTAGTCTGTTATTACCTTATGAGGTTCATGAATAATAATGATGAGCTCTGCTCTGATTGGCTGTTTCACAGAGCGGCTCATTTAGCTCTCACTCAGCAAACACATATAAAGGAAAATATATATTTAATTACGGACCTCGAGCCGCTAGTAATATGCGGGGCATTGAAACTGCCGTTTTGAATGCATGATCACATTTTACGTTTGAGATCGGCGATCGCACGTGTTCTGTGTGCCGTTATACTACAGCGGCAGTACAGAGCACAGTTGACAAGTTTAGATGCTGTCAGCGGTGATCAGGATCTGTAAATCATCGTCCGCACAGTCATCTCTCCTTACTCTGTTTATGTGGTAAGTGAAATCATATGTACTGCAATGTCAGCTAACCGTGTTCCTTTAGTGGCTGGCTTTATTTTATTAGAACACGATATTTGTTTTCCGTGCCTTTCTGAGTCCAGACACCAACCATCCCTGCACTTACCATCTCCTGCACAACCTGGAACATAACATTTATTCCCGTGATCTGCCATTTTCGCTATTGTTCTCACTTAGTTTTTTGTTTTTTTTTCACAATAGCCTACCCGCAGAACTTCTGATGATTGGGCGATGCAAATGTTGGGGGCGTGACTATTAATGATCTCGCCTATAACGTCGTAGTCTGTGTTATGTTGGAATTGGTCTCTTTTTCAGTGGTCTTTTGCAAACACCAGATTTATAAGAAAGAGGAAACGATGGTGTTAGAGACTCACGGGATGTGATGTCCATGTACTGAACTGTTATTATTTAACTATGCCAAGGTAAACACAGTTTTCCATTCTATGGCACCTTTAATGAATCACTTGGTGTTTAGTGATAAAAAAAATCAGATACTTAAGAACACAGAACCAAAAGAGCGCATCGTCATAAAACTTAAGTCTTTAACTTTTTAACTTTTTTTTTTTATAAAGATAAGTGAGAAACTTCAGCTACTGCTGTATCATGAAATCGTTGTTCAGGCTGAAAATAGGGATGCGCAGTTCTCAAAAATAATGCATTTGAAGATTTGGGCTCCTAAAAATGAATATTGGAATATTTGTTTCTTTAAATGACGTTTAATGAGAAAGACATTTTTTTATTTATTTAAATAATCAAGTTTTTGAACAAGCTTATGATTAGGTATTATACAAATCAATGCTCTACAATAACGTTACATTAAAGAAAGCAAATGTGTCATGATCATTTTGCGATCATATAAGCTCTCTTCTTGGCTCCTGCGGTCGTCAGTGCAGTGATGGACAGTAGGGCTGGGTGATATGCAAAAAATATCTCATCAATAATCGCCTTCGAAAATATTGCGCTATCCAATAATATCGTCCACCACGCCTCGTCCCCGCAGAGACCACATTAAATACATGCACCATAAACACACACCATGTTCAGTCTGGAATAATTCAAAGTAATTCCAAACTTCACGGAGCAGATGACGACATTCTGTGATCAAATACGATCAACTTGTTAACACGCTCCACAGCGCCACAGTGCGTTTAGTTTTAGTTTGGGATTTATCATGGATTCCCTGCATTTATGGCCAGCAAAGCAACACGTAGTAAAATTCGAATAGTGTTGTTATTATTTTTTTTTTTTTTAATATTTATAGATCGAATATTAAACTATTTTTCCACACCCCTAGCTGAAAGTGTTTTATATCCCCCTGCAATGTTTTTTGATTGATTTCCTATGTAAACTATGTTTTGCTGTTTTGTACTATTTTTTTTTTTTCTCTGCAATGCAATTTGTAGACTATTAACAGGGTTCACACAAGGTCATTGAAGAAATTAATAAGGAATATGTGCCTGCAGTTTGCAGACAAACAAATGTATATTTTGGATAAAGTATTAAAAGTGTAATGATATTCGTTACCTTCCCCTGGCTGAACATTTATTGTTATTCTTAATGAAAAGCACACAAACAGTAAAACAGTAGGCTACAATGACAAACTAGCTTACATGTTTATTAACAAAAACAAATAAGATGAGGCATTACATCACATGCTGTACTGTATATTGACTATTAAATTAAAATTTAAGAGCGCTTCCATAGCATCTACATGAGACAAACAGCAAAGATACCAAGCTTTTCAAAATGAAAACAAAAAGAAAAGTAAAATTGAATTGGCTGTCTGTGACGGTGCTTGTTGGCGTTTCTCTGGTTTAAAGGGGCTATATGTAACTTTTTCCCCAAAATAAACGTAACAATAGCCTTTATATTTGACCATTTATGACTCAAACATCTCCTGATGAGCATACTGACACCTTGTCAGCTCACAGTGGGTGCACCTATAAGCCTGTATCCTATTTTTCCTATTTTCTGTCGGGTCGGATTTATCGCGCGCTGTCTGCGGATGTGACGTCAAACACGTTCATGTTAAACGTTTCAGATCACTCTGCCACCACCGCTAGTCATATATATTGCAAACAAACTTAGTTTCTCAAACAATATATGTATTTGACTGTTCTTACCTCTGTAAACATAATGTTGACTTCTTTGCAGCGAAGTGTGAAGTGTGAAGTACGAGCGCGCGCTGCCAGAGCGAGCAGAAAGGAAGAGCAGTTCCGTTTTTTGGCCACAGGTTTCAGTCGCGAGTTTATATTTCAGAAAGTTACATATAGCCCCTTTAAGAAGTGGTCTTTTACTTTACCTTTACATTTAGCTTGAAAACCAAATCCTCCGTCTGCCATTGTTTCTTCAATATTCGCATATTGTTTTCCGCTTGTGCTGACGCGGTGCATATAACCAGGCTATACAACCGAAGCGCTCACTGCAAGCACCTCTCAGTGTCTTCATGCGATCAGTGATATCTGCTGCGGCTCTGCAGCGTGCCCTATGGAGCAGAACAGACCATGCACTCGCACAAATGCGACCACGTCAAATTTTAACTGTTTAATTAAATGGTTGCAGTCTAGAGCCCTGGAACACATCATGAATGATTGAGCTCCAGTTAATGTATGCCGTGAATTGCACGATGTAAATGATCATTTTAGGTCTGAGCTTCAGAGCTCGTGCTCTGGTCAGTGTTATGTTACCAGAAAATGAATCAATTCAGAGGAGATGAATAGATATATACATGATAAATAAATCCAGCAACAAAAAAATCTTATTGTGAATATACTGTAGTTATGTGTAGGATATTATTTCTGGGTTTAAGCATCATTACGGTCGTTCAAGACTGACACCTACAGCCTGTGCTTACCTCATTTATGTAATAGGAATTAGTGTAAATGTATATTCAGGTTACACCGTTAAAACCCATCCTGACGTCTGTTCTTTTGGCTCCGGTGTAATTTGGAAACACCACGTTGGCATTATAATGTGAGCTGTAATATTAACGTTTCTCTTTCTCTTTGAGCTCATGTGATAGTGAAGCGTCCACAGGCTTCAATGTTCAAAATTTCATTAGGAACTGTAGGACATCTGGGTATTTTATGTCTGCTGTTTCATAAATACTGCTTATTCCAACATATTACTCATTTCATGCATGCTATTAAGGGAAAAATGTTTGGATGTGAGGTTAACTTCATGTAATCAGTGTGGTGTCAGTGAGAGGTACTCACCCCTAAATATCACATCAATTAAACGAAGCTTACTGTGACTTTATGCTGACACTCAAGTCTTGGTCTGGAATTTCTGTTCTCTCAGGTTTTCAATTTTGATCCTGGTGCGGTGGTGAAGCAGAGGACTGCGGAGGATGTGAAGGCTGACGAGGATGTTACGAAGCTTTGCATCCACAAGAGGAAGCTTATCGCAGTGGCGACGCTGCATAAGAGCATGGAGCTGCCGCCTCCTTCCCTGACGCTCACCAGTCCCGGCGGAGGCACAAGTATGGCACTTTTCTGACAACAGAAGAGCATTTCTGTGAACATTCATGGAGAATTGTTGATCTTTCTTAACCCTTTTTTAAACATGTGCATGTGTTTTTTCCCCATATTATTTGAATAGGGGTTCCTATGATGTAAATGAAGTTATAGTAGCCTATTGGTAAATGTAACGAATGCCATCGTATGAGCTTTTATGGCAAATAACCTAACCGGTGACGAAGGCAGTTCTAGCAAATTTCCCTTTCGTTAGGAAACCCTACACTAAACGAGCAGTCGCATCCCTTTCTGCAGCCGAAATGATTGACTGCGTCTCTCTCTCTTCCTGTAGGTGTGACCTCCGTGACCCCTACCGCACAGCCTCGAGCAATAAGGAATAAGACCCACGAGGGCCAGCCGGAATGTAAGAACCCGTTCAAGGCGATGATGGCGGCGGGGCAGCGGCACTTCTCTCCGGATCTGTGCGGCCCGCCGCAGCAGGACGTTTTCCCTGCGTACTCCCGGCAGAGGCTGGCCAGCGGTGAGCCGGGGCCCAAGTCCCCCTACCGCGGCGGGCACGGAGGCATGCTGAGCCCTCCCTCGCAAGCTTTCGGGGACGGGTCTCTGTCCCCACGAACGGACGGTATAGGCAGTCCCGACGGGTTCGTGCGCAACAACCCCTGCGGCTTCCAGGGGACCGGCAGTCCCATGCACGGCAACAGCCGCATCCCTTTGTCTTCTCCCGGGGTCATGATGCACGGCTCGCCCGCCACGCAGTCGTCCTGCGTCATGGTCGGAAGGACTAACATGCCTCTGTCCCCCCCGGTCCCCAACAAGAGCCCCATCATGAAAAAGCCCCTGTGCAACTACCCGCCTGCCATGGACTCGAGCAGGACTGTGTTTCACCACAAGGCCCCGTCCGCTCCCGCCCCCCCGCTGCCGCCTCCCTGCGCCCTGCAGAATAAGCAGCTGAGCTCCGAGAAGGACCCTCTTGGCATCCTGGACCCTATTCCCAGTAAACCGAACCCCTCCGCTTTCCAGCCCAACGCCCACTCTCAGGTACCAATGATGAATGTAAACATCCCTCCCGCCATCGTCCCGCTGCCGAGCAACCTGCCTCTGCCCACGGTGAAGCCGGGGCCGGTGGGTCACATGCAGAGGACTCCGCACGGCACGGCCGCCTCCATCTCCCCTTCGCCCGTCACCTCTCCCGTGCACGTGTCCGGGCCGGCCTTGGTCCGCGTGGAGGTGTCCCCGCAGCGCTCCCGCTCCTCGTCCACCTCCTCAGAGCAGGGCGGCTTCGCCGTTCCCCCGTGCGGCAGCATGAAGGTCCCGCCGCGCTCGCCCAGGTCCTCCATGAGTTCGCCCCGACCCGCTTTGCCTTCCAGCCCATCTGGCAAACCGGACGGTCTTCACCAGTACAAAGAAATGCCCGCCCAGCTGCTGGCCGGGATGAGCGGTCAGCACAATCCCATGTATCCGCCCGCCTCGGGTGGCGCCGCCCCGCAGAAGGAGCACCCGGGCCTTTTGGGAATGCCCCTGAACCAGATCCTTAACCAACACAACGCTGCCTCTTTCCCTGCCAGCAGTCTCCTCTCAGCGGCCGCCAAAGCACAGCTAGCAAATCAAAACAAGCTCGGGGGCGGCCCTTGCGCGGGCGGGGTGGCGGCGGCTGGCGCGGGGGCGTCCGCTGGACTCTCTTGCCCCGATGCCGGCAGGGCCGTCGAAGGCCACAATACTCTAAATCCCATGTTGCCGCCCAACCCCGCCATGATGATGGCCGGCGGCGAGGGCCAGAGCGGACGCGCCGCGCTTCGGGACAAGCTCATGGCTCAGCAGCGCGACCCTCTCCGCAAGCGCAAGCATCCTCCGAACGCGGCCAACCACGACAACGCTTTCTTCAACGTGGCCGGCATGAGGGCGCCCTGTCCTTCCGCCGAACAGATGAGAAAAACCTCCCGACTGCCCTCCAACACGTCGATGGCTCAGTTACTCCAGTCTCTGAGCAACCACAGCTCCCACGTGACCCGGGGCAGAAACCCAGGCCTCGCCAGTCCCGGACGAGCGCACTTTGGCGAGGGGGCGGTGGTCTCCGGTGCGGCGCCTCAGAGCGCGCAGGTCCAGCAGCGGCTGCACGGCCAGACGGAGGCCATGCTCTGCTCCGGCGTGGAGTCCGCGGTGCATGCGGCCCAGGGCCAGTATCCGGGCCTGATGAACCAGATGCAGGTGACGGCGATGACAAACTGCGGACCCGTCAACCAAAGCGGACAGCGTGCTCTCGGAAACCACGTGATGGGACACGCGAGCGCACGCTTTCAGCAACGCGTCCAGCCCAACGTCAACTGCATGCTGCCTAGCGGCGCCGATGCCGGCTGCTCGCAGCCCATGACCGACACAGGTGAGGAGAACATCGAACGCTCGACTTCCTGTTGATGTTTGATAGACCACGTAGTGATCCTAAATTGACCAAATGTTGGTATTGAGAATTGTGAAGAACTGTCTGAGATGCTGGCATCGTGACACCCTTATTTCAAACATAAGTAATTATAATAACACTGTAGTGAAATAAAATGAATCGTTTGGTGATGCAAGATCAGTTTGGTGATATCGCCCACCCCAGCTCACATGATTCTAGGTTTCTCTTGGCTTATTGGTGGCAGTTTCTGATTATAAGGCCAGAAGAAAATTAATGTTTCTAGTGATTTGGAAGCAATCATTTACGTGGCTTAAAAGCAACGACTGATTTTCATTTTTTGTGACGGCCCGTTTTTGCAGGCCAAGTAGATCTCAAAAAAAAAAAAAATAATAATATTGCATTGAGCCCTGTTGAATTCTGTATTATAATGATTATCATTCTACATATTAATATATGTTATGATGTTATATTGAATGTTTGTTTGTTTGTTTTATAATACAGTATGTGTGAGTTGTTGGAGCTGTTATATGTGACCCTGGACCAGTCTTAAGTAGCACAGGATATATTAATGCCGAAAATCATTAGGATAATCAGTAAAGATCATGTTCCAAGATATTTTGTAAATTTCCTACCGTTAATATATATAAACATAAATTTTGATGAGTAATTTATTTGGACGACTTAAAAGGCGATTTTCTCAATGTTTTGATTTATTAATTTTTTTTTCAGAGTTGTATCTCGGCCAAATATTGTTACGTACTTAAAGGGAAAGCTTATTTATTCAGCTTTCAGATGATGTATAAATCTCAATTTCAAAAAATGATACCTTTTGACTGGTGATGTGGACCAGGGTCACATATAGTGAATATAGTCACACATAAACTCCTCTCAGACATTCATATATTCACAGCTATATAACAACAATAATAAGATGATATTGATAAAAAAAAAACATATGCTAAATGCATGCTTAAATTCGTAAGGCCACCAAGTCATTTTTTTATAATGCAACTAAATCATGGGTAAAAATGGTTTAATCCCGTAAGCAGAACTGTCCTTTTCCATGATTTGTTTAATCTTGCTAAAACAGTGGTTCTCAACAGGGGGGGCGCGGAGAGATCGGAAGGGGGGCGCAAATTGTTTTCGAGAAAAAACAGACAAGGCATTATTTGGGTACTGGGTGTATTTTAAAGCGTTTCATGTAGAACAGATATTCAAAACCGGTGGGCCTCCAGGGTGCCGTGAGATAGCTTAAAATTCATTTAAATATTATCCTAAAATTGTTTAATTTCATTATTAATGTTTTAAATGAAAATGATCAAAGCACGGTCTCTCTCGTGTTCTGTGATTTGATTGCTTTGGACTCGATGCAGCAAGTTTCATCGCACTGTTAAATACAGACTGAACGGCAGCTCAAAACTTTCAACTGCTGCACAAAACTTCATTTTAGAGACCTGCAAGGGACATTTTAGTCCCGCTCCCGCAAGTTTCTGTCCCGCAGAAATATCGTCCCTCTCCCGCAGAAATATGTTATTTCGTCCTGCTCCCGCCCGCATTCATGTTTTGTCCCACTTCCACCCGCAAAAGTAACCTATACCCCCCGGGAGTGCAGGTCATTACTTCATCTCTTGGCTGCATGAAACAAACCGTCGCGCTAATGTACAGGTAAAGACGATCAGAGTTATAGTAACGAACTTGCGCGTGCCTAATGTCTGACACTCTTGTATATCGGAGTCGTACATTAGGCGCGCATAAGTCCGCTATTGAATCACAAACTATTCATGCTTTCGGGGCACTGACCCATAGATCCACATTTTTGGAGAGGGTGCTCGCTGCAGAGCCATATGGGAGGAGCTGGAGGTAATGGGTGGAGATAGACACCTAACCACACCCTAACCCTACCCCTTACCCTATCCCTAACCTTAACTCCACCCATTTGTTCACTCAGAGGTGGAGCTGGACATCAAGAGAGATGGAGCTGGAGGCCATTTGGCTCTGCAGTGAGCAGTACTTGCATTTTTGCGTGAAATTTCAAAATATTTGTATAGTTGTCAAAATTAATGTCCTGTGAGTGTTTTATAACAGATGTTCACTCATAGAGGAGGATCTTGTGAGTGTCAGTGGGGTTTATGCACGTATTTGCTGTATTTTTCATTTTATGTATATTTTGTAATGGATACAAACAGTAGATATTCAGTCAGTCCAGTTTAAATGACAGGTGCACTTGCTATAAGTACTATATATATATATACACACACACACAGGGTGCGATTTACCGAGGAGATTTCCCCCACTCTGGTCTATGCATCCCTGCCTCTGCTTCATTATTTTTATCCACGGTGTGGATAAAACGTCCCGCGAACCCGCTCCTACGTCCCGATCTAAATCAAATTATTCGCCATATGCATTTTGAAGTTTAACGTTCTGAATCAAATGATTCACGATCCGATTGGAGCGCTTCGAAACAGTGAATCTTTTTGTGACGCAGTGGTTCACTGATTCGGAGTTCACAAAAAGCTCCGTTGATACCTTGCTCACCTTTTCTATAAAATGTATTCGTTGTTTGAAAATAAATCATTACTATTTATAGACCTAACTTACAATGTTTTTATTAAATTGTGATCACATAATACAGCTTCCGTCGTATTAAAAACATTTCATGACCTGACACTCATCTGGTTCTTGCCTAAAAAGACGGGTATATAATGCGCGTTGTTAACAGATTACACTAGTTTGGTCAACCTCTGCCTTTGGAGAGAGGAAAAAAAGTTTTCAAAAGCAGCCCCCCTCTGGTTATTTCACAAATTGCACAAATATGTATATGTGTGTGTGTGTGTGTGTGTGTGTGTGTTAAAATGTTAGAACTGAGGGCAAAACTAATGTTTTGGTTAATAAAACAGGCTTAAAAATAAACATCTTTAGAGGAAATATCAGGTATGGGGGGCCTTGCAAAATCGACCGAAGCAGGAGGGGGGCCCGGCCTAAAAAAGGTTGAGAACCCCTGTGCTAAAACAATAAGCAGGATTTTCTGCCGGTAACTTTTTGGAGATGCATCCCAGATTCGAGTCGTACGGTCACCTGTTCAAACGGTTTTGAAAAGTGTTCAAATCTCTGTCATTAAGTCAATCTATCCAAGCTAATTACATTGAAGAGAAGATTACCTGCTGTCAGCTCACTATTATGTGCATAATAATAACTGTTGTCCTTATCACACTTACAATCCAAATTCAATAATTCGTTAGATTATAAGAAGAGGAGGGTAAAAAGGAAAAAAGAAGTTGTGTTTTAAAATGTATGCAAGTAAATTGCGCTTTTTCTTTTTTTTTTTTTCTAAATCTGCATGCGTGTGTGAATCATACCTTGGAAAGCACTACCAGTCATCTCACTGCTGTCTCCATGGCAACCTCCCCAGCAGCCGCTGGCAACAGTAGATCACACACACACACACACACACACACACACACACACACACACACTGTCCGCACCGGCCGTCATTCTGTGACACACAGAGCATTCATTATGCAACACGACTGCTTTCGCACATGCGTTTCATTTCGGCGGATGTGCAGGAGTTTAGTGTGTAGTTTAAACCTTTACAAGCAGCACCGAACACGCATCATGTTTAAGCGTTCATTGTGCCACGCACATCGTTTATCATCCAGCACAGGATTTGATCTGCAGCTCCACGAACTAGACACGCTCACAATAAACATGCTGGTTTTAGCTTAACTTCAGCTACTCGTCTCAGCTCTGGACTCCTGTCATTTCCTGATGATCCTGCGGAGCGTGATCGTGTTGATCAGGTGTTTTGATCAGGACTGGAGCTGAGACCCACAGGACCGTGGGATATTGAGCAAGCATTTCACACTTTTAAGAGCCTTTAGAAAAGGATGTAATGAAATATCTGCGATGTATGTGTTGCTTACGTGTGTCTGCTTTTTAGTTTTAGTGGCTTTAGTAGTATGACGTGTAAATTGTGACAATTAAAGTTAGAAGATTAGTAATCCAATCTTTCATTGTAGTGCTTATGCTAAAAATGTAATATTGTTTTACATCCTGCGGTTGTATTTTTTTTTAAACATTTGCACGTTTTTTTTAAACTAGGGCTGCCATCCAATTAAAAAAAAATAGTAACCATGCTCCCTAAAACAAAGGTAAATTCCATAAGGACGTTTTTCAACAATCAGA
Organism: Garra rufa; assembly: GCF_049309525.1. NCBI lineage: Eukaryota > Metazoa > Chordata > Actinopteri > Cypriniformes > Cyprinidae > Garra > Garra rufa. The sequence continues at coordinate 99,601 of NC_133372.1, read as the reverse complement.
TCAATTCTCCTGTATTATGATAGAACAGTGGAGAGGTGACAGGAAGTGAAGTGGGAGAGAGAGAGAGAGGGGTGGGATCGGGGAAGGTCCTTGAGCCGGGATTCTAACTCGGGACAACGAGCTGTATGCGCTGCCCTCAGAGCTATTTAACCGTCTAGACGGAGCGGGTCGTAAAGGAGCGCTGGGGTCTCGATACATATTAACTGTAGCAGCACGATAAAAATGCAGAACTGAATATGACAGAATATCTTATTTCTTTTGCTTAATTTGACAGGTATTTTAGTTTCTCCTGCTTGCGCTCTTTTGAATATTTTATTTTCTCTGTGCTAACCAAGTCCGGGCTGTGTGTAGTCATATTTGTGGATGCGACCGGTGACACTGTTGTGCTTTTGCTAACAGGTGAGGTGGCGTCGCTGAGCTGCAGCATCGGTAACAGTCCTCAGATGAGCGGCGTGATGGTGGCGGCGGGGCACATGTACCACCATCACCACCAACAGCAGCAGCTGCACCCGGCTCTGCAGGCCATGCACGGGGTCTCCGCTTATCCGAGCCAGGGGCATTCCTTCGCCACGGCTCCTTTTACGGACGGTAACGTTCCCAACTCTAGCAGCTTGCCTTGCCTGTACCAGGATTATCAGGTGACTCACTCTGTCCATTAATACGTGTCCTGTAAAAAATAAATAAAACTGTAGCTAGCCTGCTCTAAATGACGTGCTTTTGTTTGTGTGCTTTTTGTTATTCCTTCAGGGCTGCATGCCTGACGGCGGCCAGCCTTCTATGACCTCTCATTCTGGAGACGCGGGCCTGTACCGAGAGGCTCCGCAGAAGCTGCAGGGTCAGGGGGAGGTTTCCATGGCGGGAGCGTCCGGAGGCCAGAGTTCGGTGGATGCGATCTACAGAGCGGTGGTGGACGCCGCCGGAAAAGGCATGCACGTGACCATCACCACCGGCGTGAGCGGCAGCACTCAGGCGAGTCCCGTCCCCGCGCTCAGCGCCATGAGTGCCTTCACCGCCTCCATCGGCCAGCCGCTCAGCCTACCTCACGCCGTCAACGCCGTCATTCACGCGCCGCGCGGCTCGGAGGGGACGGAGCCGCCGTCGCAACTTCTGCGCATCCGACCGCCGCCGGCGAACCACGCGCGCAGAAGCTCCGAGCACGGCAAGAACACGCCCGACGGCGCGGACGCGCACGAGTATTTCCGCTCTCCTAGCGCCGCCACGCCCCGCCCGCAGTGGGACGAACACAACCACGCTCACTGGAGAGGAGAGGAGTTTCTGGAGTGCTCCACCCAGGTGCGCAGCAGTCCGTGCGGAAGCAAAGGAGAAAGAAAAACCGCCACGGATTGTCCGCCGGAGACACCGGCCCAGACTCACGAGCCCCACGACGCTCAGACGGACGACAACGCTAACCTGCGGTTTAACCACCGCGCGAGAGAGCGGCCGGATCCGACGGAGCGTTGCGCTCAGCTCAACGGCACGCTGCCTCGCGGCGGATACGGGGAGCCGCTCACGGGAGACGATCAGTCGCCCGGCTCCTCCACCAGCTTGGAAGGGCCGCTGCTCAAAGACTACACTCACTTCAACGGGCACTTTAACGGACACTGCGCGCCCAGCCCTTCGGACACCAAGAGTCTCAGCAGCGAGGAGGAGCTGCGGCACCCGGACTCTCCTTCGGCCGAGCTGCTGCACTACAGGCCCAGGGCCTTCAATGTGGGCGAACTGGTCTGGCCCATCAAAGGCTTCCCTCCCTGGCCTAGCAAACTGATGGGAGAAGAGCATGGGCGCAATCCCAGCATGCAACTGTCAGAACAGGCCAAGGTAAGAGATTTATTGTCTTTATGCCCTTGAAGGCGCCTACCGCAAAAGTCAGTCTGTTACTGTATAGCGAGAACATATGTTGAAGAAACATCATCGACAGCAGTGCGGCCCGAGCGTTTCCTTGAGATTTGTCTCGGTGGTTTCGGTGGAGCGGGTGATGATCTGAACCTGTCAGCGATCATCTGGATTATCAGGGCTTTCCGAGTTCAAACATTGAAGTCAAAGTAGTAAGTATTGCAGATAACTGATCTGCTGTTTGAATTCTTTGTAGGTGGAACCGGAGCAGCTGAAAACACTAACACAGGATCTTCAGGTGCTGGACAGGGCCAGCAAAAAAAACAGGAAGTAAGTTTTTCTGTAACACAGAGATCCTGAAACTCTCACATGCTGGGAAATGTATACAAGTGGGGAAAAGAGTTAAAAAGAGAGATAACACTTTCTATGAAACCCCTATTTATAATACATTATAAGGGTATTTCTAAGGTATTATAATGAATGCATAAAGCATTATAAAAAACCCTTATAATATGTTATATAACCTCATGAATAATCAGAACAACATTATAATACTTGAATATTTCAGGTTATAACTTTGAAGATTATGATTATTTATAACACACAATGGAAATCATATTAAATCTGCTTAATTTATAATGGACTATATCATAGTACATTTATTTTTTACATTATATTATGTTTTATTTCGATGGTCCCCTTAGTCTATTTACTATAAGCTTAAAGGTGCCATAGAATGCATTTATACAATATTTTTAAATTGTTCTCTGATATCTACACAGAAGGTATATAGCATAGGAAAGATCAAAAAATCTCCAGAAATGTTTTTACAGGTCCATTTACAACCCTAGGATTTGCCCCTAGAATGAAATGCTCTGTTATTTGGAAGCTTCGTGAATATTAATGAGCTCCGCTCTGATTGGCTGTTTCACAGAGCTCTATAGCTCACACATGGATAAAAATATATATTTAATTTGGAGCTCTAGCCGCTTTTAATATGCGGTTTGTTGAATCTGCCGTTTTGAATCGCGGGTATATTAGTCTGATTACTGTGATCGCGTGTGCTCTGTGTAACGTTACAATGCAGAGACACAAGTACTTACCACACAAGTTGAGCTGCTCCTCAGTGATTCTCCAGATCTGTAAATCATTGGCCATCATCAGGCAGTTATTTCTCCATCATTCACCATCATCAGCTAGTCATCTTTCTGTTTATGTGGGAAGTGAAATCCTATGTATTTCAATGTAACAGGCTAGCGCTAGCATTAAGCTAACCGTGTCCCTTGAGTGACTCGCCTGGTTTAACTGAGGTGCTGACGTTAGAGATGATTGGGCGATGCAAATGTTGGAGGCGTAACTATTAACGATCCCGGGGAAGTTTCGTAACAGTCGGTGTTATGTTGGAATTGACCTATTTTTCAGTGGTCTTTTGCAAACACCAGATTTATATAAGAAAGAGGAAACGATGTTGTTTGAGACTCATGGTATGTCATGTCCATGTACTGAACTGTTATTATTTAACTGCGCCAAGGTAAATTCAGTTTTCCATTCTATGGCACCTTTAAACATTCCAACTACATCTCGACTAACACTCCTTAGAGTATTTAGTAGACTTAGGTTAAGGTCAGGCTAGGTAAAAGGTTCACATACTTGCAAAGTTACTTATAATATAATCAGTTTGTCTTTTGGGGAAACATCAAAATTTAGTGTTAGCATATATATAGCATACTACTAATAATGACTGCTAGCTGACATGCATTTGCAGAGTTACTCATCAAAAGCTGTCTAAAGTGTACTATCAAAATAATCAAACTGATAATACAGATGTTTCGTTACACATTCATCTGATCTGATGCCTGATCTTAGGGTTCTTTAGGAAATGTTATTATTATTACTTATAAGTGGTCTTTGTATGCTTTCAGTAAAGTGACATGAGTAACATGGCAAGATATGAGACTTATAATACATTATAACTATAAGGAGGTAATCATACTCTTAAAAGCTATAACCACAAATAAGTAAAAATTATAACACATTAAAACTGTTCTTATGAATACTCATGAGATATATAACATTATAATCATTATAATGCCTTAAGAATACCCTTATAATGTATTATTAATTCGGGCTTCATAGAAAGGGTTACCAAAAGGGATGCTCAAACCAACCAAAAATAAAAAATGTATTCCAATTGACTCGCAGTCTAGAAACAATCAAAAATGACCAAGTGAGAATGATAAATGGTGTTTGTGAGTTTTTACATGTGAAGTAAGGGATAGTGTACATCAGCTGGTTGTTATCGCAGACGCGAAGCGAAGGGGTCTTGTATCGCCCGGAGGGGATTTATTCTGTGCTAACAACCGTTTGGATGTACATTATCCTGCTTATTACACAACTACTTGCCACGTCAGTAAATAATTAGACACGATATATTGATTTGAGTTTAAATATTTGAATGCAAAGCTTCTGTGAATAAAGCAGTTGCCTGCAAACTAGACGGACACTTAAGGGCTACGGGACAATTATTTACACAACATTTCACCACATAAATAATGATTCCGATGAAATGTATTGATTTAGGATGAAGCCGTTTTAAAATCTTACCAGTTTGTGAGTTGTCTTATAATTCATTAGAGTGCACAAAACAGTCGTCACAAAGTGGCAGCGGCTGCATTTGTATGAAACGAGCGAGTCCGCCGTACCAAGATGACATAATTAAATAATTGTGCACATAATACCAGTTGGAGTTGTATTATTTTACTAGCTAACCAAGTGCAAGAGTATAGCGCCGACTTCAGTTCTGAGCCGGTGTTATTTGAGGAATAACATGACTGACCAATCAGATTCCAGTATTCCACAGAGCAATGTTGATGTTATCATGATAACAGACCAATTCAGAAAGTACAGCTGATCTGAGATCTGCATCCTGCCAGACTCATCTTTATAACGCTCCCACGTTTCTTGATTCTGCCGTCAGTTTTATTCAGTTGTTTGCATAGTGATTATCACAATACATATGCATTTTCTGTAACACTGTTTTGAAATGATGTTTCATTGACACAAGGTTATTTGGCCAGTGAAACGCTTTTACTCAGAGTTCTTTAATGGATGTTTTTAAAAAGGAATAATCTTACATTTATCAAGTACTGAAATGAAAAATCTTATATAGTTTGTTTCTTTTAATACATTTTGATCCATAAAAAAGTAAGGAAGTCTTCCATTAAATCTAGAAATCTTGTTCATGTCTTTGTTCCCCAGTGAATGTAAAACTCCATCGGCGGTGAAATGTTGAGAGGAACCAGACTCATCTAGCAATGAAATAATACATAGACTAAGCCACAAGTCATTAATGTTCTGCTCTTTCATGTTTTTTTCTGAGCGCTCATGTTATTGTGCAGCAGTTTGGCTCAATGTTGTTTTTTGTTTTTTTCTCTAAAGGTGTGTTATTAATGTGTCTCATGTCTCTCTCACAGGGCGGGAAAGCTGAATCATCATTTAGAAGCTGCGATTCATGAGGCCATGAGTGAGCTGGACAAGATGTCTGGAACTGTGAGTTTCTCTCTCTCTCTCTCTCTCACACACACACACACACACACACACACACACACACAGACACACACACACAGACACAGACACAGACACACACACACACACAGACACACAGACACAGACACAGACACAGACACAGACACACACACACACACACACACACACACACACACACACACACACACACACACACACACACACACACACACACACACACACACACACACACACACCTTATGGAGCTCCTCATACACTGTTCTGATTGGATGAAGCGATGATACAGTGAAGCTGTTGTCTGTTGATCTGCAGGTTCACCAGGATCGTCAAGTCAAACTGCCCAAACCCAAGAGGAGGAAGATCTCCAGATAACAGCAGCGTCAGTGTCCTAACCCTAACTCTGTCTCTCTCTCTCTCTGATCGTGGTGCTACACTCTAGCAGACGGCTCATCGTGGCCCCGCCCTCATCCAGTGACTGACAGGTGCTGGATCAGCCAATTAGAAAAGGCAGCAAATACAACTTGCTGAAGAACTATTTTTTTCTAGTGTACAAGGAAAAATATCAAAAAAGCAAAAAAAAAAAAAAAAAAAAATTACTGCATTTAAGAACACAGACAGTCCAAATATTTCTGATATGTTTTCAATGTGTATATAGACAATACAGAAATTTCATGGTAAAAACATGGGAAGAAGTGTAAATACTGTAGGATAATGACATGTACAAGCCAACTCAATGCACACTTTATCTTCAGCTGTACAAAACACAAAGCAGAAATGTCTCATTGGCTCATAAGGCCCTGTGACATTACAATGAATAAGAGTCAATCTGAGACTTTTCTAAGCTTCAGTTTGAGTTGTATTTTGAGTGTGTGTGTGTGTGTGTGTGTGTGTGTGTGTGTGTGTGTGTGTGTCGGAGTGGACTTCACCAGCTGATTGGATCAGATGCGGTTTTCACTCGAGCTTGTGGGCTTCTATATATAGTTCAGGTCTTCCAGCACTAAACACTAATACAAGAATATATGTTTTTAATTGTCCCGTGTCATTTTGCTGTGTTTTCAGTCTTTATACGGTTAAGTTGGTCTCTCCTTGGTGGTTTTGTGGTATTTGATTGAGTTAGAGAGCACTGGTTTATGAGGTTTCATACTGCAAAGGCCAACAAAGAGGAAAACTAGGGGCCTTATAATGTGTTATAAATGACGTATGGACTCCCTCTTTATTTGACATGTTCAGTAAAACTTGGCAATAATACGGCCCTGCGCACATACTCGCTAAAGCCTTATACTCGTGTACACACACACACACACACACACACACACACACACACACACACACTTCAGTATTATTCCGTTAACACAGTGTTTCTTTGCCTTTCGAGTTGCATTCAGTATTTATCCTCTCTTTTAGCGATTCACTCGTCAAGAAATGAACAGTACTTTTGGAAATCTTCATTCCGTTGTCCCCTTAATGATGGAAGCCTCCAGTCAAATCAGTAATGTCATAAAATTAGACTTACTCTACACAAAGAGGATCAGGAGCCTCGTGAGATCACGTGACCGGCCGAACACCAATCACTTTATCTCAGTGATGTGGGAAAGGGAAAATGCTGTCGGTAACTGCAAACTTTGTCTTTTGGCGCTGCGTCCACACGTCAGGAGTCAGAATCGGTCCGAGAACGGAAACGCTTCAGCCGGCCGTTGTCAAAAAGCACCAAGTGCAACGCAGCGTGTTAATAATGTGTTGTGTTTGAGTGCTGCATTATGGGAAGACACCGATGATCTGTAGATTGGTTGGATCTCTCACTGCTATCATTCTGATTCAAGTTGTAAACGGAGTTCATGAATAATGTCACTGCGGTGAGAGGGGTTTGTTTTTGTCTCTTGTACTTTCATGAATATCCGGTCAGAAGCGTTAGAAAACGGCTGTAGGACTGAAGGGAAATGGAGGTTTAGGGGTCATAGGAACAGGTCAGAGGTCAGCGTTGGGCTCAGGGCAGGTTGTACAGAATCACTGGAGCACGGTGCCAATCTGCCGGTAACACTAACTCAATACGAAGAGCTGATTGAATTATTTTTGTGTGTAAACTCTATAGATACGTGTGGGATTTTACAGCACATTGCTGTGTGAAACACGCTCTCGTCGGTTTGCATCCGTTTGAAACTCTAAACTAGGGCAGATTAAATGCCAGCTATTGGCTGTTTTCTCTCGTGGTTGTCGATCTTACAGAAATTTCACTACAAAATGAAGTGCAATATTTCCATTCAGCGGAACTGAGAACTATATCAGCGCAGATGTTGTTGGCGTTTCAGAGGTAAAAGCGTTCGAGAACCCCGTGAACAGACTCGTGCGTCTCTGCTGGTGAAGTCGGCTCTGGTGACAGTGCAATGCTGCGGCTCTGTGTTCAAAGTCTTACTGTTCAAGGTCAAATCATTTTGTGTTCATGTGCTCAGTGTTGCTCAAAACATTTTCCATTTCAATTCTCGAGTCCTTTTCTTTCACTTCCCCTGCGTGTGTGCGTGCGTGTGTACGTTTTTATTTTATTCTCTTTGCTTGCTATTTTATGATTGGTATCTGACTGGTATTACAAACCTTTCTGATGTCAATATTTTGTTTTTCAATACGTATCTGAGTATATATTTTCTCACCAGTATGTACTTTACAGCAGTCGACTTTGTAAAGTATGTTGTGCACTTGATTATGTTTGTTTCTGATAGCTTTGATGTGGCTGTTAGGCTTAGTTTGTTAAAGTCCATAATTTCTTATTGTTTCATTTGATTTTTTTAAGATGTCCTAAACAGCAGTTTTGTAAATATTGTGAACATTACAGGTCATGCTGTGATGTGACATTGAAATGATGTTGCACCAATGTTTCAATTAAAACCTGGTCACTAAACCTTGCTCATTCATCTGGTGTTTTACTGTAGCTTTATATGATGAATCATCAGAAATGATGGAAAGTATATATTAAGTTCATGTTTTAATATGACTTTCAGAGTAAGTATAGATTTTCATTTAGTTTCAGCAGTTGTTTTGATGGTTATGTTTTATTTTTTATTTCTTGGACAAATTCATTAATGAATTATAAATGGTTTCAGTTTTAGAAATGAGAGAACATGATCATTTTTTCAGTTTATATAAAGTCCTTTGTATTTAAGGTTGCCTTCATGCAAAGAGGTGACCAATAAAATGAGTAATCGGGTCTAACTTAAGTCCGCTTCTGTCTGTCGTAATCCAATGATTGTTATTTTTTCCCTTTCTTGGAAAGATGTTTGGTTTGTGTGAAAAGTGTCCATATGCTGCACACAGATGGAACGAAACAATAGAGCTCAGTCTTGATGTGATACGATAGATTCATTGATGGGCATTATGTAGAGGGTTAGACCAAAATGCTGTATCTGTCTGGACTGCATTTCCCAAAAACATTGCTTAAGCTTAAGTGGGGAACAAAAGAACTGTGGCCAGAAAGTTTTAAATATGGCTCTACTAGTTACTGAGTTCTCATTGTTTTTACAATAAAGATTCATCATAAAGATGGATCCAGTGATTGCGTAAGAGCTAACGATATCAAAAGTGCTACAGTGTTTAATTTCATGACTGTGCCACACATAAAGCGAGAGCAGAAACATGAAGTGCAGAACAAGTACACACTGTGCTGAAATGCTTCGTCTGATTCATGTATGTAGGAATAATCTAAATGATGTGTTTTTACTACACACTTCGTTTCAAAGCTGCTTTACAGAAACCGCATGTTTCAAATATTACAATCAAGCAGCCAGTGGTGTTAAACAAAGTCTGTGACGAGGTATTGGAGAAAAACTTGGAGAAAACTTGGAGAAAAAAGGAAGGCTATTCCAAAGTTTAGGAGACAAATGAGAGAAAGCTTTACCTCCTTTAGTGGACTTGTATATATCTTGGGTACTATCAATTTAGTGACATTATAGAGTGATGGGTTGTAGTGCAATGGAAGATCAGTTAAATACAAAGAAGCCAGGCCATTTAGGGCCTTATACGTACAAATATTATTTATCATCAGTACAGAACTTAACAAGTAGCATTGGGGCGATATGATCATATGTTCTTGACCTGGTAAAAACACTAGCTTTTTTTTTTTACTGAGGATGCAGGAATTGAGGTCCTGAATGCATGAACTTGCTTTTGTGCATCAGAAATGGGTAACATGTTTGGTAATGTTTCTAAGATGGAAGAAGGCTCATTCTCATGGAATCTTAACAGTTGGGCGATGAGGTGGTTGCCAGATTGGGAATCAAGCTACAACTGCAGGACTTCAATCACAGACAGCAGGCCCGCTCACGTCTGAAACTAATGCCATCCAGGTTGATCTGAGACATAAAGTTCAGCAAAAGGTCTGAGAAAGACTGTCCTGTAGTTTTTTGTCAGTCCATTTAAAGGTGTTTGCCAGTGTATTTGTTTAGATCACACTTTAACGTCATCGTGTTTTGTGCTTGTGTGTTTGCACATGGCCATCGTTTAAAAGATTACTAGCTAACTTTGTTCTTAAGAACAGCACACTTTGGAACCGGTAAATAATTAAGTAAATATTAACCAAACTGACTTTAGAAAACCTTTTTTTTCTAATGAAACTACTATTTTATTAAGGTACATAAACACTACTAACACTTGGAAGACAAATATGATATTTTGCTTCAGTCACTGTAACGCAGCGTGTTCTTAAACGCTTACAAGAATTTCGACCTATTAGGCATCTTTCATTGCAAAGGACCCCTGCTACTCTGTTCCACTATTACCCCCTGCACATAGCTCTCATGCATCAATGCTAAATCCGTTCGTTTCACTCTTGATCGGAGAAGCGCAGCTCCACCTGCAGGACAAACCGAGAACAGCCGGTACCGGAGAGATGCGGGCGGGGGATGGAGGAGAATCAAGCAGATTAACGGTGGAAAAGCGACAGACGCAGCATTGTCTGTTTACATCGGTGTTATCGAGGTAGATTTCTGTTACCTATTCAGTCTTAGTTGATTTATCGAGACAGTGTTTCGTAAATTTAATGAATAAATCCGATGGCGACCGATTGCAACCAAGAAGCGGTGTTATATTTCATAAAGGAGAGAGGAGGGCGCGTGAAAAACGTGGATTTAACGGATCATTTTCGTGCGACAATCCCTAAAGATCCTGCACTGAAACAAGTGGCAAAGGAAGCATTTAAACGGTATGTGGACAGCGTGGCTTACGTTAAAGAGGAAAATGGCGAGAAATACGTTTGCCTTAAAAAGAAATTTAGGAAACCATCGGGTTCAAACGAGAAGAGTGACAGAAATAGTCCATCTGATGAGCGCAAATCCCGTGGAGAATATGTCGTGAAAACCAGAAACCACGAGTCCTCAGAAAGCAAAAAAGAAGGGATGTTACCTGGCTCAGGTTACGGAACTGGTCATGCGGGAGGTGCAAAATCACAGCCGGATTTTTCTGTCAAGTTTTCAGAGGGTGTGAACAGCAGGACGGAATCTGAACTCATGGGGAACTCGAGCAGCAGCGCGGCGGAGGACAAAACCGCTTTAAGTAGGAAAATAAATCAATCACAGGCGCCAGATAAAGCTCCAACACCCGAGATATCAGTGAGAGAGTCCGACGGGACGGTGTGTAGTTCGGCATGTTCACAGACAAATCAAACCGACACCGGTGAGGCGAAAGACGAATCACAGGAAGAGGCTGGAAAAGAAAACAGACCTGTCAGACTTCGGCAGATCAATCATTTGACCGATGAAGAGCAGCCGGACTCCGTCAGCAACACGCCAAAAAGCAGCCGCAAACATTTGGTCGAGGCTCTGATGAGCAGTTCGCCGCAGGTTCGCCGCAGCGTTTATCTCTCGGGCAGATGTAAAGACTGTCCGCGGGGCGACAGCGACTATGAGCCCGCCGCGGTGACGCTCGAGCCGCTGGAACACGAGTGGATGATGTGCGCGTCTGACGGTCACTGGGAGAGTCTCCACCGGCTGCTCGTCAGAGATCCCAGCCTCCTAACGAGGAAAGACTTCGTAACAGGATTCACCTGCCTGCACTGGGCTGCAAAGCTCGGGAAACACGAACTGATCGTAATGCTCGTCAACTTTGCCAAAGAACGTCAAGTCACTTTGAACGTCAACGCGCGTTCCAGCGCGGGTTACACGCCTCTGCACTTAGCTGCCATGCACAATCATCTGGAGGTCGTCAAATTGTTGGTCGGAGCGTTTGACGCCGATGTGGAGGCGCGAGATTACAACGGGAGGAAAGCGTGTCAGTACCTGAAGAGCGACATTGCGCAAAACATCCTGGACATCGCGGGCGCCTGCGTGGAGTCTGACGCGGACAGCATGGATGTTGGAGACGCGAGTCGCTGGAGATTGTCGAGAGTTATTCAGTCCAACTTCAGACCTCTGAAACCTCAGAACGAAGAGGACAGCAGCGGCTTGACTAAACAGAAATCTCTCCGCAGGAAATCTTCCTTCACTAAAATGAAACCCAGTCTCAATAAAATCCGCATGAGGTCGCAGATAGTTCACAGCACTTCTCTCCTGGATAGATTCGAGGAAGATACCACAGAAGAGTCTCCAAAGCTGTTAAGACCCAAATCTAACTTCTTTGGATGAAGAAATGCACTGAATATCTGCCGCTTTAGTTTATTGGGGGCTTTTGTTTACGTCTTGCTTTGCACAATATGTAATGATGCTGAATTTTAAAGTAGTCTTCCAAAACAAAAAGAATGTATGATATTATTTGTCTTCCTTCGGGTGCTGAACAAGTAAATAACTGAACACAACACACGATATAACGTCTTTTAAGGGAGACTGTAATGTCTTGTGAATTCTAAATAATGCTCTTCGAGATGCAGACAACTGACTTTAGTTTAGAAGAAACAGTATTACATTTTTGTCCTGACTTGAAAATTTCTACTTTTATTTTGTTGAACTAAATTGTTTGTAAATAACATCCACAAGCTGTTACTAACTTTAACTGACGTATATATATATATATATATATATATATATGTATGTGCGTGATGTTGTGCGATTGTCCTGCTCTAGAGTTCATGTTAAATTGTGCACTTCTGTTCCCATTTATCTATTCTATATCTTCATGGCTCTGTGTATGGATTTGTGATTTATTATACATTTTTTCTTTTACAGGAGATAGTTTTGAAACACCATTCACCCATCACTCAGGTCTGATGCTTAAAGGCCCTTTAACATTTTTTGATTTGTGAATAGTGAATATTGTATGTAATATCAAGTAGTAGCATATTTCCTGTACTTTCGATTTTTCGTGTTCTGAAGACTTCACTACTGTCACGCACTTGCAGACTTTATTTCACAGAAGATCACTGTGATTGGTGACAACTTTGCCAAATTAATTTGATTATAATGAGAGAAACTTGAATCCTGCGTTTCCGATCATTTTTAGATAAGATATTCATGGATTGTGGAACAATGTTTATTTATTGTTTAATTATTTATATAAGGTTTCTTTAAAGGGCTCAGGACATGAAGATTTTGAGATGTAGTGTTATATTGTACTAAAAACTGCATATTTCAAAACTCGAAACGTCCTCCTCACAGCAAAAGAGTATTTAAAGGAACTCACAAAAAAGAACTCATTCTATATTACATTGTGTCGTCATCATCATCACCTGCGTGTCTCGCGTACAAATGGAGCAGGACAAACACTGTTCCCACAAACCGAAAGCTGCTATGAAGGGTTATTCATATAGGATACATTCTTTCTCTCTTTAAGTTGCTGGTTTATGTCAACATACCAGGCTAGAAAGTTTTTTTTTAAACAGCATATTTTACTCATCACATGATTAAAAAAAATGATTACATCATCAAAAGTCATGAAGGGTAACCTAGAAATGATAATCAGATCGTCAGGTTTTGGACTGTGTTTGTCTAGTTTTTCCTAGTGTTCTTCCTCTGTGTTTCCTTATATTTTGGTTTCTTCCACTGTCTCCCCCTATCTTTCAGTTTGTTTTGGTTTCCCCTTTTGCCCTTATTTGGACTTCCCCCTCGTTATCATGATTGGTATCACCTGTCCTTGTAATTAGTCAGCTCTTATAAGTTGGTTGTTTTTCATTGTTTCCCTGTCCGGTGTTGATGTTATCTGGTGTAGTTCAATGTTCTGTTGTTTCATTTGTTTTGCCTATTTTCCAGTCTTTTGTTTACCGTTTGTATTTAACTGTATATTCATTAAACGCACTTGACTTAACTCCTTCGTCTTCTGCCCGTTCCTGGACTCACCGTGACACTGATGATTGGGATGCATCTTGCTGTAAATTGTGCATTTAACTGGAGATGAACACAGGGTATCCGCGGATCCTTAAAAAGTCTTAAATAACGTTTTCCTAATATAAGGCCTTAAAAAGACTTATAAAGTCTTAAATTCAGTTTCGCTAGGTCTTAAATAGTTTTGGTCACATTTCCGTTACATTTTTATATCTTCAGCCTTCATTACTTAATTTAGGTCCTGATGGAAAATATCAGGGAAAGCATAAAGAAAACGCCGTTGTAACAGCGTCTTTACATCCATTTTGACCGCTCCCAGCACCCATACCGTAAGTGCACGATTAGACGCGCATGGGAAAAAAAGGTGCGGCTGGCGTGTTTTTCAAGACGCCACTGGCATGACTGCATTGTAACGGACTGAAGATTTTTTTTTTCTCCTCCTGCGGTAGTTACTGCGTCTTCAGACAGAATCGCAGGAGCAGAATACAGGTCAAACAAGCTTTTTTTCCTGTATATAATGGTCTCAGTAATAATAATAATAATAATAAATATAGGTCGAGCTAGCTGACCGCCAGCCTTAGATACTTTCAAAATGTTTTTTTCTTGCCCGACCGAACAAACAACCTGATTAAAACTGAAGTGACAAAAATAACCAGCGAAGCATCGAAAGGCAAGAAAGATTCATATTTTAAAACATTCAACTTAAACAGCAGTTGATAATGGATAGTGTATTTCTGGTCTATTTGTGACATACTTTAATACAAATGAGCGTAACAGCACACATAAAGTAACACACTGAGGGAACAATTGAAAATGTATAGTTTATTTATAACATGATATAGTTCAGTAATACACCAAGGGAGCTTTTTGCTGAATATTCTCACGATTACAAATGTTACATTAATTTTAGTTTTATAAACTAGTTAGTCAAGTAATGTTAGTTACTTACATTTTAGACAAAGTATTTACTGTTTTGTTCTGTTTCACCAACAACAATAGTTCCAAACAAGGATGACAGCAGAAGTATAGCACATTCTCCAAGCAACGTTTTACCACCAAGTTAAATGATTCAGCGTTTTGCTTGAATCAGCTGAAATAACTCTAACTCGCTCATTCAGTGACTTACCGCCACTTGCTGGTAGTTTAGTATGTTTAAAGTATGCATCCCCACCCCAACATTTCTAATTTGTACATTCATAAATGTATTTAAAACATTAATCTCATAACATCTTTTATTGCACTTTTAATTTTGTAGTGTAAATTATGTAATCTGACTGCTAACAGTCATATAGAATGTAATAAATTGCAATAATTTCAAAGGTGATGCATACATTTCAAAAGTAAAAAAGACCTTTATAAAGGTAAATCAAATATGCAGATTTAAGATGTAAAAGCTAATGGAGCACTGATGAAAATATTGCTTTAGAATAAATTGTTTACATCACCAGATATCTCTAAGTGGTACTTTTAAGGGGACATTTGTGTGGAATAGTATCTGCTTATATGAAAAGTTCACTATATATCGTAGTAATAAATATAATTTATTACAGCCATGAAATTTTGTTTACTTTTTACATTAAACACATTAAATATTACATATATGCATGTAATATAATGTGTATTTCCATTACAGGTTTAGGTCTTAAATTTCATATAAGGTGGTATTAAAAAGGTCTTAAAAAGTCTTAAATTTCACTTGTTCATATCTGCAGATACCCAACAACGTTCAAAGTTTGTGTCTTGAGACTCGTGTTCGGTTCCATTCCTTTGTGCTGCACAAACCTGTTTTAAATAAAATGAAGAAAACATAAAAATGGTACACATAGTCTTTGAGTTCTTAAGAAGTGACTAGTTGAAAACAGTTCAACTTTTATCCTTGACACACCAGCATATTGTTCAAGACACATGAAGGCATGCAAAGCGTCCTTGGGGTGCTTCTCATGTAAAATTGTGCACTTCTGTTCCCATTTATCTATTCTATATCTTCAGTAATTCATATTTCAGTAATTCAACTCAAATTGTGAAACTCCTGTGTTAAATAAACTCAATGCACTCAGAGGGAAGTAGTCTATGTCACATTTAACAAAAGCCCACCAATTCAACTATCTCAACAAATTAGAATACTTCATAAGACCAATAAAAAAAAACATTTTTAGTGAATTGTTGGCCTCCTGGAAAGTATGTTAATTTACTGTATATGTACTCAATACTTGGTAGGGGTTCCTTTTGCTTTAATTATGGCCTCAATTGGGCGTGGCATGGAGGTGATCAGTCTGTGGCACTGCTGAGGTGGGATGGAAGCCCAGGTTTCTTTGACAGTGGCCTTCAGCTCATCTGGATTTTTTGGTCTTATTTCAATTCAAAAGAGCTTTATTGGAATACCACAGACTGTGTAACATACCACAATGTTGCCAAAGCAATAAATATATAGTACACAAACATACAAATAAATACATAATAATAATAATAATATATAAACACATATACATGTCCATATTATCACAGGGGAAAAAAATAAATAAATAAATTACAAAGTAAATGAGTACAGACAGCAATTGTAAATGGAAAGGAAAAGAAAAAACAAAAAAGAGGGTTCAGCCTTTGTCCCTCATTTGATGGCAGGAGGACACATACTGTGCTGCCAGGTGGATACAATTTTATTTTTCTCCCAAAATATACGACAGTTTGTCTATATTACTCACTTGCTGGAATTCAGGTGAAACAAGAGTTATATGAGTGAAATAGTTGTCCCTAATGCTAATCCTGTCTCTTGAGCTTCTCCACCCTTTCTCCAGACTCTAGGTTTCCAAATGAAATACAAAACTTGCTCTCATCTGAAAAGAGGACTTTGGACCACTGGACAACAGTCCATTTCTTCTTCTTCTTCGCCCAGGTAAGACATCTCTGATGTTGTCTGTGGTTCAGGAGTGGCTTAACAAGAGGAATACAACAACTGTAGCCAAATTCCTGACACGTCTGTGTGTAGTGGCTCTTGATGCCTTGACCCCAGCCTCAGTCTATTCCTTGTGAAGTTCATCCAAATTCTTGAATCGATTTTGCTTGACAAGCCTCTCAAGGCTGCGTTCTCACGGTTGTTTTTGCATCTTCTTCCACACTTTTTCCTTCCGCTCAACTTTCTGTTAACATGCTTGGATACAGCATTCTGTGAACAGCCAGCTTCTTTGGCAATGAATGTTTGTGGCTTACCCTCCTTGTGAAGGGTGTCAATGATTGTCTTCTGGTCAACTGTCAGATCAGCAGTCTTCCCCATGATTGTGGAGCCTAGTGAACCAAACTGAGAGACCATTTTGAAGGCTCAGGAAACCTTTGCGGGTGTTTTGAGTTGATTAGCTGATTGGCATGTTACCATATTCTAGTTTGTTGAGATAGTGAATTGGTGTTTTTTTTTTTTGTTAAATGTGAACCAAATCATCACAATTAAAAGTTACAATTAAAAGAACCAAAGATTTAAACTACTTCAGTCTATGTGCACTGAATTTATTTAATACACAAGTTTCACAATTTGAGTTGAATTACTGAAATAAATGAAATTTTCCCCAATGTTCTAATTTATTAAGATGCACCTGTACATTAATAAAATCTATTTAAATGTACATTACCTGATCCCAACATTTGAGGAAGCTGTCTAGCTAATAAGATATTGGTAAAATGATTTTACTGATCATAATTTAAGTCTTTCTCATCCAGAACTCAGAAGTTTAGAAATGATCTGTTGCAGAAGGATAGATTGCAGAATGATAGCTTTACCACAAAAGAATGATGATTAGTCCAGGCATGCCACGCACTCTTGTCACCACTCTTGTCCTTTACCATCTATTAAGGACTTAATTCCCAACGATGCTTGACCTGGACTTGTTATGTATGGGATCATTCAGCACATCTGTGTATTGCTACCTTGTCCTCCCATGCATTCTTGGTGTAGTCTTGCTAGTCTGTTACATCCGCATGTCTGAGTTCCTGAATTCCTGTCCTGAAGCCATGTTCTTCTGCCTAGTGGTTTGACTTTTACCCTGGATTGGATTATCTTGATTTCTGCATGTTTGGACCTTTGCCTGCCTTTGACTAGTCTTTGGATTACCTTAAAGACTGCGATTGGATCTTAAAACAAGTCTGAGAGCAGCATTTGTAACAGCTGTATAACCAGGACACAGACAGTAATCCAGCAGATTATCATGTGTTACACAGCACAGTTTCTTTGCTTGTGTAATACTGTCTACACCTATGTTAAGAAGCCGCACAGCCTGGTATTCCTGAGTAAGAAAAATGCACAGATACAACGTGATGAATCCCTTTAACAAACAATGTTTTTTCGAGGTTTTGCAATAACATAATTTGCAATCTCAGTGTTCATAGGCTCAAAACAAAGATTTGAAACTGATGCAGTGAGATCCAGGCAGAAGAGTAATGTTGGAGATTCATTTTCAAATAAGCAAAAAAAAAAAAAAAAGTTTTAAAAATAAAAAATATTAATACAATAAAACAATAAAGTAAATATGAAAATTTTAATCAGAAGTAAGTCTAAACAAAATTAGGATCTATCTTATCCAACAATTTATACTAAAATGTAGAGTATTCCAAATTATTTTATCTAAGGGATGAAATAGGGAATATCAGAAGAAAAGTCCAAATGAATTAAGACAGAATTAAATGCAAGGAAAGAGGAAAAGCTAAATAAACAGTAGAAAGAAGGTACCTAACCCTTCCATCCTCCAAAACTGTTGTTTATATAAGAAAAGGTCAAATAGACCCATTATGTCACTTGTCCATTGTGCCATATGTTGTTGTAATGACTATAGGTCAGGTCAGGCTAGGTCAAATGTTGGGTTAAAAAATAATAGATGTATGGCTAGACATGGTTTTCACACCTTTAGAACAAATACAGCCAAACATTACATATTGCAAAAACAGTATCTGGAAAAGAACATCTAGTACTGTTAATGACTAATTCTGAGAAACATTATTACTTAGGCAGTAGTTGAAAGATGTCCAACATCTAACAAAACACCAGTAAAAAAGAAATATTTCATTTAAACTTATGCATAAAAATGTGCATATCATACATATTTTTAGAGGATATTACAAATATTACACCTGAACAAAAATGAAAACAAAATAAAAGATAACCATAAATGAGTAGCAGTAATGAGTAAATATGTGAATATATGATGAGGATTAATAAAATGAGCATACATCAATAAATAATAATAATAACATGAACAAATTCTTGGTTATGAAAATCAAGGGAAATATAACAACTTTGATTATTTGGATACAACAGAAACGGACTGATTTAAAGTTTGCAGCATAAAGCTATGTCTGAAGAAGCTGTTTCTCTGCAAATAACCAAAACTGATTTTTAAAGTAGTGTCATTTCTGTCCACAATGTTTAAATACGTCTGTTGCTCTCAAATGTCCACAAATAGATTAGAGGGCCAAAATAAGAATCAGGGCAGGATAGTTACTGATGTAACATTGCTTAGTTTTCAGTCAAATAAAATAACTGTGGATGAGTTCAGGTGTAATGAATGATCAGAAGCAAGAGGATCCATTTGCAGCTTTTATTAGATAAATCAAGGTCAGACAGGCGAGGGTCAGAAAACAGCAACTAGAACAACGGAGAATAAACAAAGAATGGTCACAGACAGGCGAAGAATAGGGGCAGGCGGCTGGCAGAGCAAAATCACAGTCCAAAGCAAAGAGTCCAAAGGGCAGGCAGCAGAGAATCAAAAAACGAGTAAGCAATCCTATGGTCAAACACAGATAATCCAATAACAGTGAAAATGCTCAGAAATGCAGCCGGGGGCAATACAAGACTTGGCAAAGTGAATGAGTCTGGAAGCAGTATAAATAGGGGAGGAGATGAGGAACACCTGGAAGGGCAATCAGACCCAGGTACGGGGAACATGGGAAATGGAGTCCAAAAGCAGTCAAAATTCGGGAGAGGGTACCCTCCGGTGGCGATCAGAGGGAGCCACAGAAGCCTGACTCGTGACATCAGGTGAGATGAACTTGTAATTTAGATTCTGTGACATGGATACAATCTGAACCTCTGATTATTTTTATTTAATCTACCCCACGCATGTGTATATTTCAATACTTCTAACGTGGTTTTGTTATGACTAATCGTTTTGTATTTTTTTCACAATTCACTTATGCCTGGTGAACTAATAGTTTAAAATCAAAAAGCAGCTAATTACGGTGGCCGAGAGAGGCCAACGCGCTGCAAACAAGAAAACACATGCAAACAGAAAAAAACGACAACAAATTAAGAAAACATCTTCATCAGTTTGACA
Source organism: Garra rufa (assembly GCF_049309525.1). Taxonomy (NCBI): domain Eukaryota; kingdom Metazoa; phylum Chordata; class Actinopteri; order Cypriniformes; family Cyprinidae; genus Garra; species Garra rufa. Next base: position 79,677 of record NC_133372.1, on the reverse strand, counting down.
ACACAGGCGCTGCAAATCCTAGCAACGCAAACACAAATACGGAAACGCGCTGCAAATTCTCACAACACAACCAAACTCAGAAACGCGCTGCGACCACACGAAGGCGCTGCGAACACACAAACGCGCTGCATATAGCACGGTCCACAACGGAAATGTTTCAGGGGGACCTCAAAAAGTGACGAACTCATCTGGGACCTGATTATTTATATCACTATATTACCTGATTATTTATATCACTATCACCTTTAAGTGATACTATGCTATCACTAAAAGGCGATAGTTCACCGATAACACCTCTGCTCTGACCAACAGCCACTGAAAAAATAATCAGGTCCCAGATGGGTTCGTCACTTTTTGAGGTCTCCCTGAAACATTTCCGTTGTGGACCGTGCTATATGCAGCGCGTTTGTGTGTTCGCAGCGCCTTCGTGTGGTCGCAGCGCGTTTCTGAGTTTGGTTGTGTTGTGAGAATTTGCAGCGCCTGTGTTGTCAAACTGATGAAGATGTTTTCTTAATTTGTTGTCGTTTTTTCTGTTTGCATGTGTTTTCTTGTTTGCAGCGCGTTGGCCTCTCTCGGCCACCGTAGCTAATAGTTTATCTCACAGGTTTCCTCTGCTAGCACTACAATATGAGCGATTCTATCAGCCTTTGGTTCGAGTTGTTTGTGTGTGTTCACTCATATGGATCAAACAGAGGCTGTTCTGTAATTTCAGCGCTCCAGTAAACTCCACTGACACATGGTCCACCTTCACAAGACAATCTCCCTGAATCATCAGCACAGACACCTTTTGTCTGAGGCCTCAGATGCACAATTATTTATTAGTCATTTGAATAAGACGGATCACAACTTATAGTCATTAATCATAATACATTGAGTATTACATTACATTTCTGATTATGAATTACTTTTTTAAAATGTATATAGCAATTTATACAATGTAGATTGTTTTAAAGCAGCTTCACAGTGCCAAACATAAAAATAAGAAGTTGCATAATTAATAAATCCTCAGGCAATCCATTTCATAAACACTTGACAGTAATCCTGACACACAACACTATTATACTTTCATTTTTTCAGTAATTTATTTAACACACATACTTATTTACATTCACATTTGCACCTAACTTACCTGTACATAGTAAATTGTTTATTTTGTATATTGTGTCTTTGCTGTTTTGCACATTGTCTGTCTTGTATATTGTTGTCTTGTCACTGTCATTCTGTTGCACTGTGAAACTTCTGTCACTACAACAAATTCCTACCTGGCAATAAAGCTCATTCTGATTCTGATTATAAAAAAATCAATTTCAGCTGTAAAACAGCTTTACAGAAAACAACAGTGTCATTATTCAGCACAGTGTACTTTATTGTTGTTTCCATTAATAAAGTCAATGGCTACTGTCAACTGTTTGGTTACTAACATTCTTCAAATGATCTTCTTTGTGTTCAACAGAAAGAAGAAACTCATGCAGGTTAGGAACAACTTGAGGGTGAGTAATTGATGGCAGAATTTAATTTTCAGGTGGACTGTCCCTTTAAATAACTGTGCTGATAGTTCATAATCCAGGAAAACTATCAGGAACTTTGGAGAACCTCTTCTCCAAATAAATGCTTGAACTATTTTCCTGAAATTGTCAATAATTAGTGTGTTAAATTAGTGTTAAATGATTTGAATGTCCCAGTTCTCCCTGTTTTTCCCACCTTGTAATAATCTTTAATAAAGATTGCTGAGAAAATATAAATCCCACACAGGAAGTCAGGCTGAGGAAGGCTAATTGATTTAAACATTACTAATAAAGATATTTTAGTGAAGATGCAAGTTTGAACAGTGTGCAGATTTATGTATTTATGCACTTTCATCCCACACACCTATGATATGGGTGCGAGAGGCACTATACTTCTTATTGTGTTGATAATGGATCACATAAATAATAAAACGTCTAAACGTCTAGATTGTACCTATTCAGGTACAATCTGTGTTCGATGCAGAATAGTTTTGTTGTTGGAAGCCTGTGATTAATTAACAGAAAAATCCTCTTGCTTGCTCATCAGCTTTGAATATTTGAATAACAAAAAGTTACAGCACAGCTTATCAAGTATAAAAGCGACTGCGGTTCATCATTCCTGCGCAGAACCAGCCATGAACAAGGTAAGCACTGAAAACATTTCTAAAAGTAAACTAACACAATGCTATATAATTACTGATGCTTAAATGAAACAATGTCAGTATCAAAATTTGAACTGAATTTGTGTTGAAGCTTGCCTTCATCAGTGTCTCTGATACAGCTTAAAAGCCTTGACTAGCTGTTTGTGCTTGGTTTAGATTATCTTCTACGAGGACAGAAACCTCCAAGGTCGCTCCTACGAGACCAGCGATGACTGCCCTGAGCTCAGCTCCTATCTGAGCCGCTGCAGCTCTTGCAGGGTGAAGAGCGGCTGCTTCATGGTATACGATCGCTCCAATTTCATGGGAAACCAGTTTTTTGTGCGTAGAGGCGAGTACTCCAACTCGATTAGATCCTGCCGTATAATTCCTCAGGTATCACTCTTATCTGTGACTAGCTCTGCTTCTCTTATTGATGTGTATTGTCACACGATTGCTTGACCAATGATTGGAGCGAAGGCTTTCGATTGCAGAAGCGTGTCGTTAGAACTGAAGTTTAGTTTGGCACCCGTACTAGTCTTTATTTCAAAAACAGCACAGAGGACACTTCAGGATGAGGATCTATGAGAGAGAGAATTTTGGTGGTGTGATGTATGAGATGACGGATGACTGTGAGTCCATGAGGGATCGTTACTGTATGTCTGACATGCGGTCCTGCCACGTGATGCACGGCCACTGGCTGCTATATGAACAGCCTCACTACAGAGGCAGAATGAAGTACCTGAGACCTGGAGATACCGAAGCTTCAGAGACATGGGCCTTGGCTTCAGATCCAGCTCCATCCGCAGAATCGGGGACCCCTGCAACTGATAATGAGCACCCATTTTTGATTTGGATGATAATTAAATGACCGTCATAATTAATTTCTCTTCATTTTGCTGTGTTTTGTCACTTTTAAACAGTGCTTCTAATATTAAAAACAATAATTAACCTATGGAAACAATTTATTGGCTAAACTGGGTAAAACTGGGCTGAACAATTACAGATGTGCTGTACAAAATCAGAAGGGTTCATGTATAATATAGGACAATGTTTCCGAAGAGGGTTTGTCGAGCTTCTAATGAAGAATAATGCTAATCTGACATAGCACTTCTATGATACTAATATGATAATAAGCAGGGTCATTGGTGTTACACATTGACCGTAGCAGTTTTACAGTGATTGTAAAAGTGGTGATAAACTTAACAGTAAATGAAAAAGCTCTGTAATTTGAATATATATATATGTATTGTTTGAGTACATACTAATATTATTTAAAAGAAAACTCCAAAAACCAAAAACCTTAATTCTATTGCTCAAATGCTTTCTGCAAAAAAAAAAAAAAAACTAGCAACTAAACTATCAAGTTACATCAGTCTCAATAATGTGTGCATCAAGGATGTAAAGATCCTGATGATGATGATAGTACTATACTTGTACTGACAGGTCAACACTTCAGCTTCTTCATAGTGAGTACTGCTCAAGTACTGCTGAAGACAACAGAAAGAGACTTTCAGACTAAGGATGAATGAGAAAATATTAGGTTAAGAAAGTATTAGGTTAGGGTTAGGCTATCTGAAGACTATATCCTATATAAAACTGAACAAAGAATGTCTCAAGATGGCAGTACTGTCAAAGTCTGTTACAAAGTTACTTTCTAGACCAGGGGTAGTCAAGTTCGGTCTTAGAGAGTTACTGTTTATAACCTGCCTATAGCCTTAGTAATCCTGAGGAGATTCATTAGCTTGTTCATGTGTGTTCTCTAGTTAATCTTAGTTTGCTGACATGAATCAATCAAAATTTCGATTTTGTCAGGCTGATATGCACCCACGAGATGGGCATAGAGAATGCCCATCCTGTTTGGGTATGCAACATTTGCTAGAGGATATTGAGAAACCCTGTGCCGCAGCAGTAGGGTTAACATTACAGGAAAGAGTGCAGAGAACTAGACATCTGACTGGTAGGAGGAAAGATGTAGCCTCTAAAGGGCCCTCAGAAGAGAAACATCCTTGTCAGAGAAAGAGAGGTCATACCCCTGATAATTCTAGTGGATCCTCTTGTTCGGACATAACTCAGAATAAACGTGGGAGGGCCACAGTAGTGCAGGAACCCAAGAATGATACCCAGTTACAAATTTTAGCAGCATTACGTGATTTAGCTGGTAAGTTTGAAACACGTACAACGGCAGTTAGCACACAGCCTTGTACCCGCCTGCCTGCAGCCTCTTTTGGTGATGAGTTGTCACACCAAGAAGGAAAAAGTGACCCAGTGGATATCATTTCACTGCATGCGAATGATTCCCTTTATGGTAGTGAGGAGAAGGATGAAGAGGATGACGAGGATGAATCCAAGTCTCGTGCTTCAGAGGAGGGAAGCCCACATTCTGACATCCTTTCTCGCATTTTAAGTGCAGCAAAAATTCTGGGTCTTGATACTAAAGAGGAAGCTACTGTTTCAGCTCCGCAACAGGGTGTGTGGACCAGTATTTCTCCTGCTCAGCCCCCCGTATCTATTCCTGTGGCCGAAGATTATTCCCAAATGTTGAGAAAAGCCTGGAATAACCCAAAAGCAGCACCCCAATTTAATGCAGGCTGTAGGCGTTTTGTCAAGATAGATTATGCCCCTGAGAGTGGTATGGGTAACATGCCTTCAGTGGAACGAGAGATTGCAGCCTTGACCACTTTGGGACCTGATCGGGTCACAGATAATCCGAGATGCCCTGGTAGAGAGTGCCAAAAGACAGATCGACTAATGTGCCAAGCATATAATGCAGCTACGAGAGCAGCCAGATCGGGAAACGCCTTAGCGATAGTCTTGGCTGCTTTAAGAAAGGTGATCAGTTCAGAAGATCGTGATGCTATGAATCTGGTTGATGCAGCACTCATCACACATTCACAGCTCACCAGAGATGTTGGTGCATCTATGTCTTCGGCAGTTTTAGCTCGGAGGCAGATTTGGTTAGCTCAGACATCTTTGCCTGAAACCATAAGAAAAGAATTGACTAATATGCCAGTGGTTCCTGGTAGAGTTTTTCACCCTGACTCTCAGTCCTTGTTAGACACTGCTGACCAAGCGAGACGCAGAAGAGATTCTGTTCAACAAACATTTGGTCATGTTGGACAAACTAGATATGGCCATAAAGGTACTCAGCCCTTTCATCCCTCACATTTTCCTCGTTCAGAACCTTGGGGGTATGACAGAAGGAGAACTGGGACTTATCAGTCCCATTATAGGGGTACCAGACAATTTTACCGAGCCCCCCAAACTGACCAACCTCCAGCTAGGGGGGGACCCCTAAAGAAACGTACTCCCAGGGGTTCTAAACCCCAGGGAGGCCCTGCATAACGGTCATGGAGCCGCTGGGGCATGCTCCCAACTACACCTGGACAGTTGGGAGAAATGCACATCAGATCCCTGGGTCCTAGATATCATCAAGAAAGGATACAGGATACAGTTCCGGCGGCGCCCTCCTACTTTTTCAGGGGTTCATATGACCATAGTCAAGGACCCAGTCCAGGCACAAATATTAACCGACGAAATCGCAACCCTATTACAGAAAGAGGCAATTGTTCAGGTAAGCACCAGCGAACAGCCCACTGGATTTTATTCGAAATATTTCCTGGTCCCGAAAAAGGATGGTGGACTTCGACCCATCCTGGACTTACGACAGCTGAACCGATTCATAAAGGTGTTGCCTTTCAAGATGCTGACAACAGCTCAAATTTTAGAAGCCATAGAGCCAGAAGAATGGTTCACTTCCATAGACTTAAAGGACGCATATTTCCACGTGCCCATCTGTCAAGATCATCACCCGTTTCTACGCTTTGCCGTTCAAGGTCGGGTGTACCAGTTCAAGGTCCTACCATTCGGCCTCTCATTGTCTCCAAGGGTCTTCACCAGGGTGGTGTCAGCAGCCCTTCATCCTCTCCAGTGTGCGGGAATCAAAATTCTAGCATACTTGGACGACTGGTTAATCTGCGCACCCACTCGCAGTCAAGTTCTAAAGAATACAGAAATGGTAATTCAGCATGTTCAGGCTCTCTGTCTCAAAATAAACAAGGACAAGAGCAATCTAAACCCTCGCCAACACACAGTGTTTGTGGGGATTTCACTGAATTCCCAATTAATGGTGGCCTCTTTATCTCCTCAGAGGGTGACAAAGTTGTCCAGTCTGGCTCAGTCATTTCATCTAAACAGGAGGATGAAGCTAATTCAGTTTGGGAAGGCAGATCTGTCAGGGGTCTCTGGGGGCCTCCCTGGACCTCGGAACACATCAACGTGCTGGAGCTCAGGGCAGTTTACCTCTCCCTGAGGACTTTTCTCCCATCACTACAAAACAAACATGTCTTGATAAGGACAGACAATATGTCTGCGGTGTATCACATCAACCATCAGGGTGGCACCAGATCAGCACGTTGTCTCCAGGTGGCAAAGAGGCTACTTTTCTGGTCATTTCAGAAACTCCTGTCTCTCAAAGCAGTATACATACCAGGGGTAGCGAACAAAGCAGCAGACCTGCTGTCTCGAACTGGTCCTCTTCCAGGAGAGTGGCGTCTCCATCCCGAAGTGATGAGACTTATTTGGAGACAGTTCGGTATGGCAAAGATTGATCTGTTTGCAACAGCAGAAACAACTCATTGCAATCAGTGGTACTCCCTGAGCAATCAGGGAGATCCCTTGGGGATAGATGCACTATCTCAGGAATGGCCGAGAGAATTGTTGTATGCTTTTCCTCCTCTACCTCTGATTCCATTGGTGCTCAGGAGGGTTGCACTGGGTCGTCACAAAGTTTTGCTTGTGGCCCCAAGATGGCCAAAGAAACACTGGTTCCCGACACTTGTTCGTTTGGTCCAGGGTCGCCCTTGGCAGCTACCGAGGAGGATCGATCTCCTGTCTCAGGCAGAGGGGCTAATCTGGCACCCGAGGCCAGAAATTCTACAATTGTGGGTATGGCCCCTGCTCAGTCCCTCCCTGGAGATTTAGATGAAGCTGTGCTCAGGACAATAAATAGTTCCAAGGCGCCTTCTACTTGGAACAACTATTTAAGTAAATGGCGAATATTCTCCAAATGGTGTCAGGATCATCAACTAGACGCTACCAATTCTGACATTAGTCTTGTTCTCCGGTTCCTTCAGTCTCTGTTGGATTCAGGGAAATCGGTTAATACTATAAAGGTCTATATTGCATCTATTTCACATTTTCATTCGTTAGTGGATGGTGTTAGTATTGGCAAAAACTCTTTGGTGTCTCAGTTTCTTAAGGGCGCACACCGTTTATGCCCAAGGAAAGTTATGAGGTCACCCACTTGGGATCTTAATATTGTTTTGCGATCTCTAGCCAAAGAACCTTTTGAACCTCTGGATCAAGTCGATCTAAAGTTCCTGACATGGAAAACAGTCTTTCTCCTGGCAATATGTTCGGCAAAGAGAGTGAGCGAATTGCACTCCCTATCAATCAGTGAAGACTGTTTGAGATGGAAGGCGGAGAATGCAGGGGTCTATCTTTGGCCAAATCCGTCTTTCCTACCTAAGGTCCTTAGGCCTGAGACAATAAATCAGGTAATCGAACTTGATGCTTTTCACCCAGACCCCCCTTGTTCAGGTACCGGGTTGGATAGCTCTTCTCTTTGCCCTGTTAGAGCACTTCGTACATACATTGAGAGTACCGGCCCATTGCGACAGTCACATTCACAATTCTTTGTATGTTTTGACAATAAGTGCACAGGCAAGCCTGTGTCTAAGGAACGTCTATCTCACTGGATAGTGGATACAATTTCACATGCATATTCTAGTCAAAATGCTCCTATTCCTGGTGACCTAGTCGCCCATTCTACCAGGAGTATGGCCACCTCTTGGGCAGCACTTAAAGGGGTAGCACTTTCAGACATATGCGCTGCAGCCTCTTGGAGCACTCCGTGCACCTTCACAAGATTTTATAGGATTAATGTAACAAATCCAAATTCTTTGGGGTCTACTGTGTTATCTGCTGTGAAATTGTCAGGGAAAGGGAGTGATACTGGTCCCTCGTGACCCTGTTGGTATCAGTCATCCAGGATAAGACCGTGGTGACGGTCTGAGTGAGGTCGAAATAGATCGTAAGTTATGTCCATAACTATGGATCTATGAGACCGAACGATGACCGTCACCATCTCTTGTCACTCGGGACGAGCTGAGGCGTTCCAGGCAGGAGGAAGTGGCTGGTCCATCCGGATGTTATATAACAGCCAACCCCTAAGGTCAGTCACCTGACATTGTTGTTATTAGGTCTCGAGGATAGGCAGAAGAATGGCGTCATTCAGGATAAGACCGTGGTGACGGTCATCGTTCGGTCTCATAGATCCATAGTTATGGACATAACTTACGTTATTGATACATTTCATTTCATTTCATTTATTTAGATCTCCATTAGCTGTTAAAAACAGCTAGTCTTCCTGGAGTCTATACAACATGCTGCTACAATACATTCACATTATTTTCCAATGATCACATAAATAAAGTAGAATACAAATACACAAAAACAACCCAGCAACCAAACAAAAACAAACAAAGACAAAACACGGACCTAGTTTATATTCACATTATTTCCATAATAAAATCTGCAAACTCTATAAATTACGTTGACAGTTGTTTATAAAAAAATAAAATACAGTATAAATCATAGGATGATTAATGTTCAGAGAGCTATTCTGCGATCAAGTACCTTTTTAAAAGAGCTTTAAATTGATATTTTCTGTTTTCATTAATAATGTACCCAGGTAGTGCATTCCATGTGAACATGGATCTGTACATTACGGTTTTCTTTGCATTATTTGTTTTTACTTTGGGTAATATGAACCTTCCCTCTGTAGCATGTCTGGTTTCATAGTTATGCTCATCAGAACTAAGACATAGTGTTTGATATAGTACTCTGGGTAATTTAATAGTAGCAATATTCCTGGTTAAATTGAGCAATGATGCAGTGAATCTCTCTTTTACTTGTAACCAGGATAGACGACTATGCATTGAGTTGACACTAGTTCTGTACGAGCATCACAGTACACATCTGGCTGCTTTATTTTGAACCGTTTGCAGCGTCTTTATATGTGACTTCGCAGCACATGATGAGACCTCTGAACAATAATCTAACTGTGAGAGCACAAGTGTTTTAATAACATTTTCAACCACACTGAAAGGCAGCATGTGAGAACATCTTCTAACAACTGAGAGACCTCTACCCATCTTGCTCTTACCCTTCTACTATTATGCCAAGAAGTTTGGCCTCTTTTACCTGTTCAACCCACACATCTTGCACTTGCAATTTTAATTTAGATTCGTCTAGCAGCATACTATGGGTTCCGAAAACAATACACTGTCTTGGCAACATTTAGAACTAATTTATTATTTGTTATCCATTCAACTATTGAATTAAGATCCTCTGTCAAGACTTTTTCAAGCTCCACTTTTGAAGTTTGTGATGAATAAATTATAGAATCATCAGCGTACATAGATACTTTTGTATTTTTAGTGACTGTTGAATATGTGGTGTTATAATATCCAAAGTTCTTTAAACATGTAGAAACTTGGTGGTGTGTCTGATTAAAACACTGAAAGATACCAGTCCTTTGCTCTCTTTTATTCCACTGAAGTGAAGAATCATAAATCTTTAACAATTAACATGACACGTAGTTCACATGGAGCAGGACTACCATGATGGACATGATGACAGGATGCACAGGATACACAACAGGATGGTTTTAAGTCACTACAAACAATATAAAAAGAGAATCAAACTCATACAAACAACTCATCAATAAACATCAATATTGTACTCAATTCAAACAAGGATTGAATATCCAAACAATTCAAATAAACAAATTCAAACTATACAATGAGCAAACAAACTTACTTAACACATCCTAAGGAAAGGACTCAAAGGACATGGTTGGGTGCCCATTCAAACACCCACACCTCACCAAGGCAGAAAAGGGACAAAGGAAGGAAGTGAGGTCTATTTATAGACCTCAACCAGGGGGATTATGGGTAATGTAGTGCACCAGATATGGGTTCACCCTAATCGTAGTTTACTAGGAATTGTGGGTAATGTAGTACAAATAAAAATAAGGGAAAAATAAGAAAAAAAAACACAACAACAAATGAGTCAAATTCACAACAGCCGCCCCCAAATACAGTCATGTATTTGCTATTCATCAATTTGAGGTAACAGAATCAATTTAGCAACCGGACGTACGTAAGTTTTCCCATTAATAGAAATCTCGGCTACTCTGACCCGTCTATCCTGACTAGGTAAAAGACGCACTACCCTACCAATGGGCCATGATGCTCTTGGAAGCTGGGAATCAATAACTAACACAACAGCAGAATCATTTAGATTAGGATTTTCTCTATTCCATTTTTGACGGAGCTGCTGATCTGGTAAATAATGACGAATAAAGGCCGTCCAAAACTGGTCAACAAGGACCTGGCTATGGCGCCAAGATCTGCGGCCAAGGAGCTCAGTGTTGGCATAAATAACCTGGGGTAGAGAAGAATCCCGCCGCCCCATTAGGAGGAGATTTGGGGTGATGGGATCAAGATCTGCAATATTGGAGGAGGCGTAACCAAGTGGCTTCGAATTTAACACTCCTTCAACTTCTGTCAGAACTGTCCGTAGGATTTCTTCTGATACTCTTTGGCTGCCAAGTACCACACGTAGAGCCGTTTTAACGGAACGAACCTCTCGTTCCCATGAGCCTCCGAAATGAGGTGCTTGGGGTGGATTAAATTTGAATTTGATCTGCTGATTTTCCAATTTAACTTGTAACTCAGTGGTAAGGTTCTGGAAAGCTTCTTTCAATTCTCTCGCAGCTCCACGGAAATTACTTCCTTGGTCACAAAGAATCTCATATGGCTGACCTCTCCTGGATATAAAACGGCGCAGGGCCATTAGAAAGCTGTCCACGTCTAAACTGGTTAACAAATCGAGATGCAGACATCGAGTAGTCTGGCACTTAAACAGAATGCCCCATCTCTTTTCTGTTCTACGACCAGTCTTGACATGGAAAGGGCCAAAACAGTCCATCCCGGTTGACCAAAAAGGAGGTTTGAACAACCGGAGCTTAGAGAGTGGAAGATCTGACATTTTAGGGATTGATGGCTTAGCTTTCCACTTTCTACATTCCAAGCAAGCCAACTGATGTTTTTTTATCGCTTGTCTTCCTCTAATTATCCAATAATTACGTCGAAGTTCTGAGAAAACTCTCTCTGGACCAGGATGGAAAAGTTTCTTGTCACAGTCTTTGATGATTAAACTAGATAGTGGATGTTTAGAGTCAAGAATGACTGGATGAACCATTCCAGGTTCCATATCCTCTACTTGTCTGAGCCTGCCACCCACTACAATAAGTCCCGTTTCTTCTCTGAATTCAGGGGAAAGTGTAAGGAGACGACTTTGAGATTCAATGGACTTTCCTCTCTTTAGAGACTGGTACTCAGAAGGGAAACTTTGTTGCTGGGCTTGTCTTAAAAGAAGGGTTTGAACAACTGAGGGTTCACAAGAATCAGGACTATGTTGTCGCATTAACTCAGTTGTGGCAGACTTTAACTCTGACCATGACTGGAAACAGGAAGGGTCTGGAAGTACAAAATCATCTAATAGTGTTAATCCACAAAAAAGTGGTTTTCGGAGCTCAGGGTCAGGATTAGCAGATCGGGACACTAGATTTTGAGGCCACTGATGTGAAGGAAATTTTAAAAATGATGGACCTTGTCGCCATCTATGATCAGGTTTGGCCAGCTCAACAAGCGTTTTGCCTCTAGTGATGTCATCTGCTGGATTCTGTGCAGAAGGAATATATCTCCAAAAAGAGAGATCAGTGAGTTCCAAGATTTCGGTAACTCGATTGGCTACGAAAACTTTGTAACGGCAGGAAGAGGAATGCAGCCAAGACAAAACAGTTGTTGAATCTGACCATAAGACTGTATTTGTCAAGGAAAGAGTCAGTTCCTTTTGCAAAAGTTTTGAAAGCTGTGCACCTGTTAAAGCAGCGCAAAGTTCAAGGCGAGGGATGGAAATTTGCCTTTTTGGGGCAACTCGAGATCTTGCCATGATGAAGGAAGTATGTACCATGCCCTTGTCAGTTTCCATACGCAGATAGGCTACTGACCCATATGCGTTCTCCGAAGCGTCGCAAAAAATATGCAACTCTCTAGACAGAATTTGCTCGGGAGGTAAATTTAAGTAACAGCGGGGAAGCTGCATCAATGGCAAGTCAGGTAGCTCAGTTTCCCAAGCCTTCCAGGCCTGTTGGATAGGACTTGGCACAAGGGGGTCATCCCAACCCCGTGACTTCATCCAGCATTGCTGTACAATGACCTTAGCTCGCGTTGTAAAGGGGGTAATATAACCCAAGGGGTCATATTGACTAGCGAGAACTTTATAGATATTGCGCATTGTTGTTACATTGTACTCCACAGTTCGAGATCGATACCCCAATGAATCGGAGGGACAGTGCCAACTCAGACCCAAAGCTCCTTCCTTTGGATCCAAATGATCTTGACTGATCCAAAGTTCAGCACTCTCAGACCTGGCTTCAGGAGGAAGATGTCTCACAACATCAGGCTGGTTACTTGCCCACTGTCTAATTTCAAATCCCCCACTCATCAGTAAGGAACGTGTGCGGTCAAGGTGCTTCTTTGCGACTTGTGCATGTGGGAAACTCTCCAAACAGTTATCTACATAGAACGATTGAAGTACAGAATTCACTACATCTTCATATCCTTCTTGGTGGTCACATACATGCCTCTGTAAGGCATAGATTGCGCAACATGGACTACATACTGTGCCGAATGGCAAAACTTGCCATTCGTAGATATCAGGTGAGTTTGATCTCTGCATGTTGCGCCACAAGAAACTTAAGAGGGGACGATCTTCTGGTAGTAGCCTAATTTGGTGAAACATAGATTTTATGTCTCCACTAATGGCTACGGGATACTGGCGGAATCGAAGTAATACACCAAGCAAGGAGGGGCCTAATTGTGGACCAGGCAGAAGTTGGTTGTTCAGTGACGTACCTTTACATTGATAGGAACAATTGAAAACTATTCGTGGTTTCCCATTATGCTCTACAAGATGATGAGGGATATACCATGATTCTTTCGATGAGTCATGAGGAAGTTCTACCTTGGAAATATAACCAGACTTCTCCAACTTGGCAATTTCTTGATCATAGACAGCAGCAGATTCAGGATTTCTTTGTAGGCGGCGCTCAATACTTCTGAGGGAGGACATAACTGAATTTGGTGAGGCTCGTAACTGAACAGCAGAAGCAGCATGCAACAAAGGAGTGGCATATCTTTGCACACCATCAATGTCCACTCTTTTGGTCTTAGAGGCTAACAAATCCAAAGCTTCTTGGTCCTGCTTGGATCTAGTAATGACCTTTTCATTCCTGAACGGAAGGATATCCAGTTGCCATAGTTTCTCTACATCATGACGAAGATCCTCAAGTGGATTGAGGCTGGTGAAAAGACATTGCATCTCATTAGTGTTGGGAATTGGAGTTGGGCCTTGCAGTACCCAACCCAACTGGGTCTGGATTGCAGCTGGAGATTTAGGAGGTCCGAAATACACCTGGTCAATTGGATTTATCAGGTGTGGATAGTCTGCCCCAATAAGGATAAGTGGTTGAACTTTAGAGAATTCTGGAAGTGGTAAATCTTGAAGATGTCTGAAACGTCTCTTTAAAGTCTCAACAGGATATGTCTGTTCTGCCAATCCCAATCTGGCAGCAGAAAAGGCATTGGAAATGGTATACTTCCTTTCTGGTTTGGCAATTGAGGATATTTCAAAGGTTACAGAGGAGCCTTCAAGTGCAATAGTATCTTGGCGTACAGTCCTAACAATTAGGGACTCTGCTTTCCCCTTGAGGCCTAAATAATCAGACGCTTGAGATAGCAACATGGTACGTTCTGATCCATCATCAAGGATGGCATACGTTTGGAGGAATCGACCTTCATGATGGAGAAGTACTTCAACAACTTTCAGGAGCACCTTTCCGGAACCTCCAAGTCGACTAAGATAGAACGTACCATTATCCTGATCACGACTATTAACTCCATGAAGGATACCAAGATGTCGGCCATTGCACTCTGGACAGGGTTTTTTCAAGTCACAGTCAACAGCTAGATGGTTGAGCCCACATCTCCAACATTTTTTGTTTTCTCTAATCCAATCACCCTTTTTGTTGTCTTCTAGAGATCTAAAGGAAGGACACAGGCCAATGAAATGCTGTCTACTGGAACAATATGCACATGAATACTTGGAACACTGCTCTGGATTTCTCGGGTTCTGGGGTTGCTTATTACTGGATCTTGATGCAACATAATTACCATTAGCTCCATACAAGACTGTCCGAGTGTTCGAGTGAGTCTTTGCTTGAGGTTTATTTAGGAATGGTTTTGGGAAGTCACTAACTTGATCAGCCATTGCTTGACATTCAGCTTCTTCTTGGAGCCAGACAGAAAAGTTAACCAAGTTGTAATTTTGACCATTTACGCTAGCACGAGCATAACGGGCAAAGTTGGTCACATATTCTGTAGGCAATTTACTAAGCAGTTGTTGTACATGAGAGGCACAGGTTAGTTCCGATTTAGCTTGATCTTGGCCCAAAGATTGGAGCATGCCAACCAAAGCTCGAACCTTCAGTGCGAAACTACTAAACGCTCTGCTGTCACCTGGTCTCACCTTAGGAAGAGCTAGAATGGCTTTGATTTCTCTCAAAACTAGCTGATGGGGTTGCCCATATTTCTGTTGAAGTGCAAAAAGAGCCATACTGTATGGTCTAGGATCATTAGCATAAGCTAGAGCTAAATTGCGAGCAAGAGGAAATTTTAAATGATCCAACAAGATATGGTATTTGTAATGTTCTGACTCATAAGGTGACAACAGGTTTGTCAGAGCTAACTGC
This sequence comes from Garra rufa, assembly GCF_049309525.1. Classification (NCBI taxonomy): domain Eukaryota; kingdom Metazoa; phylum Chordata; class Actinopteri; order Cypriniformes; family Cyprinidae; genus Garra; species Garra rufa. The sequence goes on along the minus strand of NC_133372.1, from coordinate 64,591 downwards.
AACATTGCAAATTCTTGAGGATCATCATTCACCAGAAAAGGAAAGGAAGGTCCCTGCACACGAGAAATAGGATAGGAAATGGCTTGTTGTGAAGCATATGGCTGGGAGTATGGATGAGAATGAAAATATGGAATTCCAGATGCCTGGGTAGTGGAAACAATCGGTTGGACAAATGGAGGATGTTGTTGTACAACAAGATTCCCTGAGTAACCTACAGAATGTGGCTGCGTATAGTAACCTACATTAGCTGAGGATACATGAGGAGTCGGTTGAGGCTGAGAGGGTAACTGTTCTGGTCTGATCTGTGAAGGCAACTGAGTATTAACCAAAGAGGAGAAGGAATTACTTGGTAAATAACCGCCTGCCTGTGTTAAACCAGCTGGTTGTACAAACACTTGCGGTGCTTGGATTTGAGGGGAATTAACAGGGTCAGCAACTACTGGAACTACAGGAGATTGGGTCATAATATCTGCTTGTAGTTGTAATGTGTCAGATGTATGTATATGTTGAGGTGGACTACGTAACAATGAAGAAGGTGGAAGGGGCAGAGAACTAGGCCTACACAATGGAAGTGGTGATGGAGCAGCCGATGAATTACCTTGCTTACATGTAGATTTCTGTTCAGCTTTCTTAATACATGCACACAATTCTTGAACAATAGGTGGTTTATCAACAGCATTATCATCATCAGAAGCATTGTCATCATCATCAAACGACTCAGATAAATCAGAATGTTTGGAAGAAACTACTAACCGTGACATTCTAGACATAATCTCTCCAAGCATACTCTTAAGTCCAAGTATTTCTTGTTTAACATCCATATCGAGCAAGTCAGGCTGATACTGTTCATCTTGAGTAGATGAGCAAGTGGCAGGTCCCAAAGAACATGAATTTTCATTGTCTGTTTGTTGACTGTCACCTACAACTAATGTTGGTGAGGAAGGAGGTGGAGGATAAGCATGTTCTCGTACCATACAGTCTGGAAAACGGGCAGGAGGTCTTCTCATTCTTACACTACGCCGGGCTGCAGGTCTTGTATAATTCATCCCACCAAATTTCTACCTCCGGCTCGAAGGACCATATGTTGAATATGTGGTGTTATAATATCCAAAGTTCTTTAAACATGTAGAAACTTGGTGGTGTGTCTGATTAAAACACTGAAAGATACCAGTCCTTTGCTCTCTTTTATTCCACTGAAGTGAAGAATCATAAATCTTTAACAATTAACATGACACGTAGTTCACATGGAGCAGGACTACCATGATGGACATGATGACAGGATGCACAGGATACACAACAGGATGGTTTTAAGTCACTACAAACAATATAAAAAGAGAATCAAACTCATACAAACAACTCATCAATAAACATCAATATTGTACTCAATTCAAACAAGGATTGAATATCCAAACAATTCAAATAAACAAATTCAAACTATACAATGAGCAAACAAACTTACTTAACACATCCTAAGGAAAGGACTCAAAGGACATGGTTGGGTGCCCATTCAAACACCCACACCTCACCAAGGCAGAAAAGGGACAAAGGAAGGAAGTGAGGTCTATTTATAGACCTCAACCAGGGGGATTATGGGTAATGTAGTGCACCAGATATGGGTTCACCCTAATCGTAGTTTACTAGGAATTGTGGGTAATGTAGTACAAATAAAAATAAGGGAAAAATAAGAAAAAAAAAACACAACAACAAATGAGTCAAATTCACAACAGTGACTAATGGCAAGTCATTTGTAAATATAGAATACAAAAGTGGACCCAGGCAACTTCCCTGTGGAACACCACAAAAAAACAAGTTTTTCTTCTGAAAACCTTCCATTAAAGAACACGGTTTGTCTTCTATTTTTTAAGTAGCTCTGCAGCCAACGTACTGCATTTGGACTAAAACCATAACATCGCATTTTTTTGTAATAAAAGATTGTGATCAATAATATCAAAAGCTGAACTGAAATCTAATAAAACTGTGCCTACAAACTTTTTATTATCCATTTCACTAAGCCAATCATTTGTCATTTGAGTCATGGCAGTTGTTGTAGAATGTCCAGCTCTGTATGCATGTTGATAATCTGTGTTTAAATCATTAACTGTAAAATATTTTTGAATTTGATCATATGCAACTCTCTCCATTATTTTGCTCAGAGTGGGCAGCAAGCTTATGGGTAGATTAGCCTGTTTAGATAATGGTACAATTTTTGCTGTTTTCCAAGCCTGTGGATATATACCTTTTTCTAAACTTAAATTTAACAAGTGACTAACAGGTTTGGAAATTACATTTGCTACTAGTTTCAATAATTTTGAGTCCATATTGTCCACTCCAGATGGTTTGTCTTTACAATCTAAAAGTAATTTTTCTACATCACTCACTGTCACTTTAACAAATTCAAATTTACAGTGTTTATTTGCCATAATTTCATTTTTTATCGAATCATTTGATTTTGTGTTATCAATTTGGTCTATCTTGCCTCTTAATGTCACAGTTCTGCCTGTTTATGTCTTTGGTTTCTTCCATTTGTCTTCCCCCGTTGATTTGTGTGATTTGGTTTTGCCCTCGTTTGCCCTTATCCCCGTCACCTGTCTTTAATTATTAGTCTGTCTTTATAAGTCTGTCTTTGAGTTCAGTTAGATGTCGGTCTTTGCAAATGTTACTTGTTTATCGTGTGTGGAAATGATCTGTGTTCCTGCTTGTTACTCAGAAGATTATATTAAAATAGTGTTAATTGTTTATCTTGTCTCGTCTCGCTTCGTCCAGCACGTACAACCATAACAGAAAGACCGAACCGAAACAGTTTGTCCGGCACCTTCCCCTATGTTTATTTTTTCGTTTGTTAGCCTCAGTATTTAGTTTTTTGTTTTTGATTTTTCATTATGGACCCTACTGTTCTCCTGATCCTCCTGAGGCAGGGGGAATGCTCTCTTGAGGACCACACACGTGAGTTTCTCTTCCTGGCTAACCAGTCACACTTCCCGGATAGCAGCCTATGCGTCCACTACTACATCGGACTGAACTCTACCACCAAGGCGCTGCTATCCGGGGAGGGTCCTTAAGAGAGTCTGCCGGATTACATCGAGTGGGTGCTGGCATCCTGTGGATCATCATTGACTGTCGACATCATCGATGAGGGCGTCAGCCCCACTCCAGACCCAGAACCCAGCCAAACATCACCCCGAAATGCGGAGTTGCAGCCCGAGCCCACCGCAGATGGAGAGCCAGAGCCGAGAGCGACAGAGCCAGAGCCTGACCCATATGACCAGGTGCGAGAGCCGACTACAACATCTGCGACGGTGGATTGCTACGTGGAGCAAGAGAGGGCGATAGAGAGCCCTGCCCACTGCACCATCGCTGAGGGTGAGCTTGGACAACATTCTCGGGATTTAATTGACTTTTTCACAGAAATATCCTTTTGTCCTGATCTTCCTGTCTGCCTGGAATTCCCGTCCCTGTCTGCCTGGTATTCGCTGTCTCCTGACAGCCCCTCAGCTCACCCTCAGCCCACCACCACTGAGGGTGAGCCTGAACAAGATTCTGAGGATCTAATTGACTTTCACAGAAATATCCTTTTGTCCTGATCTTCCTGTCTGCCTGGAATTCCCACCCACCAACCCTCTGTCATCTACATCCATGTCTGCCTGGCCGCCGCTGTCCCCTGACCACCCCTCAGCTCACCCTCAGCCCAACACCTGTGCAGTGGGCTCGCCGCGGGTCTGCCAGCTTCCATCGGTGTCTCGGCTGGAGGATCCCTCTGCTCCACCTCCAGCCTCCGAGTCCACGACTCCGCCTCGGCCCTTCGACCCTGCGGCTCCACTACGGCTCTCAGCGCCCTCGACTACATCGTCGACCGTCGGTCCACCAGCTCCACCGGGCTCCATCGTCTTTTCGGCTCCGCCCTGGTCAGTCGTCACCCCATTGTCACCTCAGGACTCTGCTCCTCCGGCTGCGCCTCGTCGCGCCGTCCCACCGGCTCCTTGGGACTCCTCCTTCCTGCGGGCACAGCCTCCATCCTCTGTCGCTCCGGCTCCGCCGCGGACCTCCGGATCTTCGCCTCGTCCGCCAGAGCCTCCTGTTCCACCTTGGCCCTCCGGATTTTCGGCATCACCCTGGATCTTCGGCTCTCCGTCTCCGCCTCGGGCTCCTCCTCCATCTGCTCCGCCTCTGTCGGTCGGCCCCATGGAGTCGGCACGCCTTCTTCCACCATGGTTCCTCCCTCCGCCGGCTCCACAGTGGGTCATTATCATGGCAGCGGTCTGGGTCTGTTCCTCCTGCCCTGGGTCCCTCCCGTGTCCTCCCTGGCTTCTCCCACCATCGTCGCCCCCTTGGACTGTCTTGTCTGCCCCTTGGACTTTTGTTTTGGCCCCCCTCCGTGGGTGGCGTCCTCCACCGAAGCCTCCTCCATTATGGACTCTAGTTTTCTGTTTTTTCGCCCCTCTTTTCTGTTTTCTTTTTCTACGGCGCGAGGACGCGCCTATTCGGAGGGGGGCGAAATGTCACAGTTCTGTCTGTTTATGTCTTTGGTTTCTTCCATTTGTCTTCCCCCGTTGATTTGTGTGATTTGGTTTTGCCCTCGTTTGCTCTTATCCCCGTCACCTGTCTTTAATTATTAGTCTGTCTTTGAGTTCAGTCAGATGTCGGTCTTTGCAAATATTACTTGTTTATTGTGTGTGGAAATTATCTGTGTTCCTGCCTGTTCCTGCTTGTTACTCAGAAGATTATATTAAAATAGTGTTAATTGTTTATCTTGTCTCATCTTGCTTCTTCCAGCACGTACAACCATAACACTTAACTTATTAATTTTCTCAGTGAAATAATTATTCAGATGGTTAGCTATCTGAAGTGGCTTAGTTATAAATTGTCCTTGTGATTCAAGGAACGATGGTGTTGATTTCACTTTCTGTCCCATCATAGCATTTAAAATATTCCACATTTTCTTAGTATGGTGTCTTTCATTAGTATTCAGATTTTCATAATACATCTTTTTCTTTTTATTTAACTTGGTCACATAATTTCTTAGCTTTTGATATATTTGCCAATCTGATTTATAATTGGAATTATTTGCTACTTTTTTTGCTTCATCTCTTTGTGTCATACAGTCCTTGAGTTCCTCATCAATCCAACTAGCCCTAACATTTCTAACTGTTTTCTTTTGTAAAGGTACGTTTGTCAACTGTAGCTGAAAATAACTTGTTAAAGGCTTCCTCTGCATCACTAGGATCATCGTTCATTAACACATTATCCCAACAAATGTTTCTCACATCCTCAACAAAACAATCCTGTCATGATCTGGGCTGTGGGGTTTCCCTCAGCCACCTGAGGTCGCTGTTCCCCTTTCGCTTGCACTGCACTTCCCTGATCGTTCACACCTGTCTTTGTCATTTGCACTCATCATACTCACACCTGTTCACTATTATACTGACTTTAAAAGCTGCTCATCTCTCACTCTTCGGTCTGGCTGCATTGTCTTTGTGTGTATGTACACCTACAGATCTGTGGCGGAGGCGTACGTCCGCCAGGTGGCGGCGTCCGCCAGGTGGCGGCGTCCGCCCACTCTGTTCCCGAAGCGGCGGCAACCGCTGGCTCGGGTGCTGATGATGCGGCGACCGCTATCTCCGTTCCTGATGCGGTGGCGACCGCTATCTCTGTTCCTGACGCGGCAGCGACCGCTATCTCTGTTTCTGATGCGGCAGCGACCCCTATCTCTGTTCCCGAAGCGGCGGCGACCACCATCTTTGCCCTCGAAGCGGCGGCAGCCGCTGGCTCGGGTGCTGATGATGCGGCGACCGCTATCTCCGTTCCTGATGCGGTGGCGACCGCTATCTCTGTTCCTGACGCGGCAGCGACCTCTATCTCTGTTTCTGATGCGGCAGCGACCGCTATCTCTGTTCCCGAAGCGGCGGCGACCGCTATCTCTGTTCCTGACGCGGCAGCGACCTCTATCTCTGTTTCTGATGCGGCAGCGACCGCTATCTCTGTTCCTGATGCGGCAGCGACCTCTATCTCTGTTTCTGATGCGGCAGCGACCGCTATCTCTGTTCCCGAAGCGGCAGCGACCTCTATCTCTGTTTCTGACGCGGCAGCGACCTCTATCTCTGTTCCCGAAGCGGCGGCGACCACCATCTTTGTCCTCGAAGCGGCGGCAGCCGCTGGCTCGGGTGCTGATGATGCGGCGACCGCTATCTCCATTCCTGATGCGGTGGCGACCGCTATCTCTGTTTCTGACGCGGCAGCGACCTCTATCTCTGTTTCTGATGCGGCAGCGACCGCTATCTCTGTTCCTGACGCGGCAGCGACCTCTATCTCTGTTTCTGATGCGGCAGCGACCGCTATCTCTGTTCCCGAAGCGGCAGCGACCTCTATCTCTGTTCCCGAAGCGGCGGCGACCGCTATCTCTGTTTCTGACGCGGCAGCGACCTCTATCTCTGTTTCTGATGCGGCGGCGACCGCTATCTCTGTTCCTGACGTGGCAGCGACCGCTATCTCTGTTCCCGAAGCGGCAGCGACCGCTATCTCAGTTTCTGATGCGGCAGCGACCGCTATCTCTGTTCCTGACGCGGCAGCGACCGCTATCTCTGTTTCTGATGCGGCAGCGACCGCTATCTCTGTTCCCGAAGCGGCGGCGACCGCTATCTCTGTTCCTGACGCGGCAGCGACCGCTATCTCTGTTTCTGATGCGGCAGCGACCGCTATCTCTGTTCCCGAAGCGGCGGCGACCGCTATCTCTGTTCCTGACGCAGCGGTGACCGCTATCTCTGTTCCCGAAGCGGCGGTGATCGCTATCTCTGTTCCCGAAGCGGCGGTGACCGCTATCTCTGTTCCTGACATGGCGGTGACCGCTATCTCTGTTCCTGACGCAGCGGTGACCGCTATTTCTGTTCCCGAAGCGGCGGTGACCGCTATCTCTGTTCCCGAAGCGGCGGCGACCGCTATCTCTGTTCCTGACGCAGCGGTGACCGCTATCTCTGTTCCCGAAGCGGCGGCGACCGCTATCTCTGTTCCTGACGCGGCAGCGACCGCTATCTCTGTTCCTGACGCAGCGGTGACCGCTATCTCTGTTTCCGAAGTGGCGGTGACCGCTATCTCTGTTCCTGACGCGGCAGCGACCGCTATCTCTGTTTCTGATGCGGCAGCGACCGCTATCTCTGTTCCCGAAGCGGCGGCGACCGCTATCTCTGTTCCTGACGCAGCGGTGACCGCTATCTCTGTTCCCGAAGCGGCGGCGACCGCTATCTCTGTTCCTGACGCGGCAGCGACCGCTATCTCTGTTCCTGACGCGGCAGCGACCGCTATCTCTGTTTCTGATGCGGCAGCGACCGCTATCTCTGTTCCCGAAGCGGCGGCGACCACTATCTCTGTTCCTGACGCAGCGGTGACCGCTATCTCTGTTCCCGAAGCGGCGGTGACCGCTATCTCTGTTCCTGACACGGCGGTGACCGCTATCTCTGTTCTCGAAGCGGCGGCGACCGCTATCTCTGTTCCTGACGCAGCGGTGACCGCTATTTCTGTTCCCGAAGCGGCGGTGACCGCTATCTCTGTTCCCGAAGCGGCGGTGACCGCTATCTCTGTTCCCGAAGCGGCGGTGACCGCTATCTCTGTTCCCGAAGCGGCGGTGACCGCTATCTCTGTTCTCGAAGCGGCGGCGACCGCTATCTCTGTTCCTGACGCAGCGGTGACCGCTATCTCTGTTCCTGACGCAGCGGTGACCGCTATCTCTGTTCCCGAAGCGGCGGTGAGCGCTATCTCTGTTCCCGAAGCGGCGGTGACCGCTATCTCTGTTCTCGAAGCGGCGGCGACCGCTATCTCTGTTCCTGACGCAGCGGTGACCGCTATCTCTGTTCCTGACGCAGCGGTGACCGCTATCTCTGTTCCCGAAGCGGCGGTGACCGCTATCTCTGTTCCCGAAGCGGCGGTGACCGCTATCTCTGTTCCCGAAGCGGCGGTGACCGCTATCTCTGTTCCTGACGCGGCGGTGACCGCTATCTCTGTTCCTGGCTCGGGTGCTGATGATGCGGACTATTGGTATAACGTTGATTAAATCTTTCTCCACCATTGGTGATAAAACTAAAGCCTGCTTTATCTCAACTTGAACTAAAAGCTAAAACTTGAATCATAACAACACTGTACACTTTCAAGATGACTCCAACTAAATTTAACTCCAATCAGCATTTGAAGGGGATCAAAAAGTTAATCAAAGTTGTCCTAATACAAGGTCAACATGAGGCAGAGTGCCCAAAGAGTCTTCAAGGATCACAGATCGTCCTAGGGTCAAAAAGACTTATAAAGGGATGTGATTGTATCTTCTAGGTGAACACTGATCCAAAAGAACACAAACACGGACCACTGAGCACAAACAAAGGTTTTGCCATGACCGCCCCAGTTCTTTAAACCAAACCCTACAGAAAACTAAAGAGGAGATAGTTGGGAATCTAATGGGTCTGCATAAAAAATGGTCTCTGATCTCTTGCCAGGTGTTCTCCAAACTCATCATGCATTGTAGGACAGACTCATAGCTGTAAAATTTCCAAAGGTAAAAAGTATTGTATTGTTAGTCTTTTTATTGAATAAAAAGCTATGTATTTGAGAAAAAAATATTCTTTATAATGAGCTTTCTGTTTCTCTCCATTTTACTTCAAATGAAGGGTAGGGTTGAGTGTCTAGAAAAAAAAATGTTAGAGATGGGACACTGGCACTGAGGCTTCGAAGCCTGTTTGTTTGAAGCAGACTGGTTCAAAAGTCTATGTTGAGGCTTGTATCAAATCTCCGTTTTCATGTGAACGATGACATTTGAGGCTTCAAACTTCACAATGAAACACCTAAAGCCAGAGGACTGATTTGAATCTTTATTCATTATAAGGAGATAAAATTCGTTTAAAAATTACATTATAAGTAAAATTCGAAAATGGTAGCTATAACTGCAGCTGACCACTAGATGTCCCTGTGTTTGAGGCTTTGAAACTTTAAATCTTCTTTGGTACAATTAAGGCTAGTGATGTGACGTTCGACACTGAAGCTTCGAAGCTTGTATCAAAAAAAAGGAAACATCTCACAGTGAAGCACTGTACCAGAGCTTGATTCGTTTTGACATAATCGTGTGACCTGTGATGTCCGAAGCTTCATTTTCTCACACAACCACATGACTGCTTTGTATTCTGATTCGAATAATGTGAACCTCTTGCGCAGGTTTCAAGTGGTATTCGCCATAATATGAATAAATATGTGTAGTTTTGTGCATGTTCATTTTGTAGTACTCCCCGCTTTACAAGCACTTATAATTAATAATAATATTAGTCAACGTAACAATATTCTTAATTTACTTTTATCATATATTACCTACATAAACCATGCTTATACTTTTAGAAGTTTATTTACAGATTAATTCATTTATACCTTGTGTAAGTAAAATTACATTTTTATTTGTTTATTTCTTATAGTTTTCGTAGCATAAATTGATTTACTGTGTGAAACTGTCTAAAAATCGCTTGGACATCTGGGACGCGAAAGCTACTTTTTCCACCTTTGACCACAAGATGTCATCAGTGTGCAACGTGTTGAAAAACTTCGAGTAATGAACCTTTTTACGATACAGTTGAGGGGAAAGACTCAGTGCTTCAAAAAGCTTCCTTTTCCCATCACTAGTAAATGCCCCAAAACCTTCATAAGGCTTTATCTGCCCATTTCTAGTTAAGAGAAAACAGCACAATATAATCAAAATATGCCAATTTACTGCAATGCAGGTGAAAAAACAGAGGTGCTGCTGGAATGGACTTTTTAAATATGTGCTGTGGTGCATTATGGGAAGTGGGAGAAACCAAGTGTAGAGGATGAAGGGGATTGTTTGTTATTTTAAAATTTGATTGCTTTACCAATGATGGAATATGTATAAATGAATGGAAAACAATTTGTTGATTAGCACATGTCACTTATAAACTGAGATTTGGTTATTTGATGGATTTAATTTCTCTTAGCTTGTGTGGCTGTCAATGGTTTTGCCCATTGCTATAAATGCTCACTAGTTGGGCTGGGTCTGGTTTATCAGTGTGAGATGGCAGTTGCAGTGGATGGATGCTGAAAGAGATTGTCATGCTTGAAGGTATGTGCTTATTTACTGTGGTTTTTCTATTAATTAAAGAATGAGAGCCTAATGTGACAGTGCATTAAAGTAACCTAACTAGATGTTATGAGTTAATCATGAGGTGTGTTTTGGTTTGCTAACAGTCATGTTGAAGATAGATGAAACATGTGCAACTGATTAAATGCTGAACAGAATCAAGAGAGGTATGGCACCGGATGAGGATCTTAGCCTTTGTTTGCCTTTTTACCTCTTACTTTTCTTCATCTGTTGTGTAATTTTAAGTATTGTTTCAAGTACTTTTTGATTTTATGTACAAATGTGTCTTTATTGTAATGTGGACTGTGACTACACCATGACTGGCAAATCTTTTAAAGCTCTAAAAGCAGAGTCCTAATCCTAACTGTGTCTGAGTTTTGGTTTTTACATCATTTGCTCTGGTTTTTGTCCTTTCAGATCTTTTGCTTTCACTGTGACACTGATTGGTTGTTGTTGTTAAACTGTTGAAGTGTTTTGCTGTTATTACAATTTGTATTTTACACTTGTACATCAATGGTGCCTTATCAAGGGCCTTTTTATTTTTTACTTTACCAGGGATCCTCAAATCTGTCCCACAAGATCCAATTTACTGCAAAGTCTAGCTCTAACCCTAATCGAACACACCTGAGCATGCTAAACAATGTCTTCAGGATCATTAGAGGGGCTGCGTTCAAAACCGCATACTCAATGAGTAGGTACTTAATTTCAATAAGTACTTACTTAACGAGCGCTAAAAGAGTACGTACTCTACAGCCAAATCTCGTTGAGTATGGATGTGATCTGCACGTCTTCCGCCATGTTGACGTTATCATGTGACCAACGACGTTATAACAAGTGCAACAACTTAACATATAGTGACAGGTGTAATTCATCTTTCTATAAATATTTTGATATTGATGTAATTTGTTCATTTGATATTGATGTAATTTGTTTTGTGGTCATGTTGAAGAAACAGCTGTTCTTTTATTGTGATTGTAGTATAACAGATACGTTTTGGGTTCATTTAGGTTTTTGTATTTAATTCTTAAAGAAATATTTTTTGTCAGGAAAACCCAAATTCTTTATTTTTTGAATAAGTTATTTCTTTTGTTTTGTATTCAAAATTGTTTATCCACACGCAAAGCTAGCCTAAATTCTTGTTGAATATCTCTTTTCATCCCTGAGGCTTATCAATAACAAAAACAAATCCAATTTTTGATAAACGATGATGTGAATATTTTGATTATTCAGAGATATTTAATCATATTTCCCCGTGTATATAATTGCATACTATGATGTAAGCAAGCCTAATAGTTATGTTTTTAGTTTTTCTCATTATGATTATTCATTGTTAAAGATAAATACCATCTTACCCTGAGCCTGTAATAAGTTAAGTAGTATTAGTAATAAAATGAAAATAAGCACAACAGGTGCTCAAACACCTCATAGCATCAGTAACACAACAACCCTACCTAGTACATCTTCCTCCATGTTTGCAATATCTGCACAAAGGAGACGTGGATCAGCTGCTGGAAGATCTTGTGTTTGGAGGTGTTTTTTTGAGGATTTTACACTCAAAAAATTTAAGAATTATTATTATTATCTTATTATTAAGATTACGTCAGAATGCACTGATCAATAATAATGATAAATGCTGACCTATAATTAATAATATTTTTTAGTAAAACAAGCATTTTCTTTTTAATCAAGTAATTAATTAATGCATATGTTAATGAAACTTATATTTTATTTACTGATAACAACATGGATATATGAGTAAAATAATAAAGTAACCATGAACATAAATAAAGACACATGGAACAAAGCTTTCAGACATATTGGTATTTTAGTCTTTCTCTAGATGCTCTCGCTGGCTCTTTGGTCTCTGAGTATGAAGAGACCACAGCAACATCTGGTCCAGATGAGACAAAGAGCAGGTGGAGTGATGGAGGGTCTCATCGATGGCACTTGACCATTTCCAGGATGCTGCTGTGGATTTCTCTTTCCTCGATGCACACACCAGTCTAACTAGGCTCCCTCCACGCTACAATCCATCACGCTCCCTAACTAGTCTTCTACCACGCTACAATCCATCACGCTCCCTAACTAGTCTTCTACCACGCTACAATCCATCACGCTCCCTAACTAGGCTCCCTCCACGCTACAATCCATCACGCTCCCTAACTAGTCTCCTACCACACTACAATTCATCCCGCTCCCTAACTAGTCTTTCACCACGCTACAATCCATCACGCTCCCTAACTAGGGTCCCTAACTAGTCTCCTACCACACTACAATTCATCCCGCTCCCTAACTAGTCTTTCACCACGCTACAATCCATCACGCTCCCTAACTAGGCTCCCAGCACGCTACAATCCATCACGCTCCCTAACTAGTCTTCTACCACGCTACAATCCATCACGCTCCCTAACTAGGCTCCCTCCACGCTACAATCCATCACGCTCCCTAACTAGTCTTCTACCACGCTACAATCCATCACGCTCCCTAACTAGTCTTCTACCACGCTACAATCCATCACGCTCCCTAACTAGGCTCCCTCCACACCACAATCCATCACGCTCCCTAACTAGGGTCCCTAACTAGTCTCCTACCACGCTACAATCCATCACGCTCCCTATCTAGGGTCCCTAACTAGTCTCCTACCACGCTACAATCCATCACGCTCCCTAACTAGTCTTCTACCACGCTACAATCCATCACGCTCCCTAACTAGGCTCCCTCCACGCTACAATCCATCACGCTCCCTAACTAGGGTCCCTAACTAGTCTCCTACCACGCTACAATTCATCCCGCTCCCTAACTAGTCTTTCACCACGCTACAATCCATCACGCTCCCTAACTAGGCTCCCACCACGCTACAATCCATCACGCTCCCTAACTAGGCTCCCACCACGCTACAATCCATTACCTCCCTAACTAGTCTTCTACCACGCTCCAATCCATCACGCTCCCTAACTAGGCTCCCACCACGCTACAATCCATTACGCTCCCTAACTAGTCTCCTACCACGCTACAATCCATTACGCTCCCTAACTAGTCTCCTACCATGCTACAATCCATCACGCTCCCTAACAAGAGACACACTCTCTATGTTTAAATCTAGATTAAAGACTCATCTCTTTATCCAAGCATTCACAAAATGTATCTCATAACGCTGTACTTCAATTACATCTGATCAAATGCACATCAACATTCAGCTTGGGCTAAACGCATAATTTTTGCTTGGTTGGAACAGCAGCTACGCTAATTATTTCTCTGATTGTTTCTCTGTTTCTGCCACAGGATGAACATCCCGTGGTAACTAGGAATTACACAAGATTCAGCCTGGATTCAGAATACCTGAGAAGAGATAATGCCGACCCCTCAGAGGACCGCCGATGATGCCTGCTTGAACAAAAGCCAGAGGTCTGTTTCTGAGAACAGAGAGAACCTATAGTTACCTTCTCTTTTATCGTCTTACTGGTGTAGATTTTTCTCAGATCTTTTTTGACTAGTTGGCATACTTCATCGAACTTTGTCATGATGATTGCCTAAGGAATTTCTGTTTTAATGTGAAAATTAAAGGTATATAATTATTCATTGTGTGATGTTGCCGTTATTTAGATTTAGATTTTTTTTTCATACAACAAACACATTAACCTGTTTAATCATTTATTCAAGTAAAACAGTTTTTCATTTTAAAAGCTGTAAACACTTTTCTGATGGATGTTTTACTGCACTACCTGCACTGTAAAAACTAAATTTGTTGAGTCAATTTAAAATTATTTGTTACACTGCTTCTTTAGATATTTGAGTTTATTCAACTTTTTTAAAGTTGTTACTTAGTATAACTTAACATTTTAAGTTGACTAAACTTTTTTGAGTTGACTGAACTTAAAATTTTAAGGCAGCCAGGTAACAATTTTTTTAAAGTTGACTCAACAAATTGTTTTTTACAGTGTTCAAATATGGAAAAATAAATAAATAAAGGGTCTCAATAAAATATGTGTATGGTTGTCACATGACCAGAGCAGTTTATTTCCTGTTTGCACCATGAGACGATGATGGTTCAATCAAAGCTCCAAAACATATGGCTAGTAAAGTACACATTTGGTACACATCATCTCTAAGGTGTCTAGTATTAATATATGAATTCACATATTGTAGTTGTCTATTGAAGTAACATTGAAGTAACCTATGTGTACGTGTGTGTACCTGTCTAGTGGAAAATTATTAAAAGAACTTTATTTCAACTTTGTGTAGCACTCATCACTATATGCACCATATAACCCACCGCTTACAATTGTGACTGACTAGAAAAACACAATTTTTCACACACTTTCCCCCCCAAAAATTTTAAAAATAATTATTATTTCAAAGGGCAACTAATGACACATAATTTGGATATTTTTCATGTCTGGGAAATATTTGGGATTAAATGGGTTATTGAGTCTTCCTGCATTTATCATGTGGAGATTTTACCAGATGAATAGTTGTTTCACTCACCCAGATCACTGGCCTTCTGTCTAATATATCTCATCTTTTGACACCCCATTAGCTGAGATGACGTACACCTGACAGTATGTCAGTTCCTCAGGGCTTGCTCCCTGACTAGTCTACCATCACGCTCCCTAACTAGTCTCCCATCACGCTCCATAACTAGGCTCCCTAACTAGGCTCCCTAACTAGTCTCCCATCAATCATGACATAATCATCATGTAACTTTTCTGAGTCGACTGAACTAAAAATTTTAAGCCAGATAACAAACTAACTAGTCTCCATAACTAGGGTCACTAACTAGTCTCCCTAACTAGTCTCCCCAACTAGGGTCCCTAACTAGGGTCCCTATCTAGTCTCCCTATCTGGGGTCCCTAACTAGGGTCCCTATCTAGTCTCCCTATCTAGGGTCCCTAACTAGGGTCCCTAACTAGTCTCCCTAACTAGGGTCCCTATCTAGGGTCCCTAGCTAGGCTCCCTAACTAGGGTCCCTAGCTAGGCTCCCTAACTAGGGTCCCTAACTAGGCTCCCTATCTAGGGTCCCTAACTAGTCTCCTTATCTAGGGTCCCTAACTAGTCTCCCTAACTAGGGTCCCTCACAAGTCTCCCTAACTAGGGTCCCTCACAAGTCTCCCTAACTAGGGTCCCTCACAAGTCTCCCTAACTAGGGTCCCTAACTAGTCTCGCTAACTAGGGTCCCTAACTAGTCTTCTACCACACTACAATCCATCACGCTCCCTAACTAGGCTCCCTCCACGCTACAATCCATCACGCTCCCTAACTAGGGTCCCTAACTAGTCTCCTACCACGCTACAATTCATCCCGCTCCCTAACTAGTCTTCCACCAAGCTACAATCCATCACGCTCCCTAACTAGTCTTCTACCATGCTACAATCCATCACGCTCCCTAACTAGAGACACACTCTCTATGTTTAAATCTAGATTAAAGACTCATCTCTTTATCCAAGCATTCACAAAATGTATCTCATAACGCTGTACTTCAATTACATCTGATCAAATGCACATCAACATTCAGCTTGGGCTAAACACATAATTTTTGCTTGGTTGGAACAGCAGCTACGCTAATTATTTCTCTGATTGTTTCTCTGTTTCTGCCACAGGATGAACATCCCGTGGTAACTAAGAATTACACAAGATTCAGCCTGGATTCAGAATACCTGAGAAGAGATGATGACGACCCCTCAGAGGACCGCCGATGATGCCTGCTTGAACAAAAGCCAGAGGTCTATTTCTGAGAACAGAGAGAACCTATAGTTACCTTCTCTTTTATCTTCTTACTGGTGTAGATTTTTCTCAGATCTTTTTTGACTAGTTGGCATACTTCATCCACCTTTGTCATGATGATTGCCTAAGGAATTTCTGTTTTAATGTGAAAATTAAAGGTATATAATTATTCATTGTGTGATGTTGCCGTTATTTAGATTTAGATTTTTTTTTCATACAACAAACACATTAACCTGTTTAATCATTTATTCAAGTAAAACAGTTTTCCATTTTAAAAGCTGTAAACACTTTTCTGATGGATGTTTTACTGCACTACCTGCACTGTAAAAACTAAATTTGTTGAGTCAATTTAAAATTATTTGTTACACTGCTTCTTTAGATATTTGAGTTGATTCAACTTTTTTAAAGTTGTTACTTAGTATAACTTAACATTTTAAGTTGACTAAACTTTTTTGAGTTGACTGAACTTAAAATTTTAAGGCAGCCAGGTAACAATTTTTTTAAAGTTGACTCAACAAATTGTTTTTTACAGTGTTCAAATATGGAAAAATAAATAAATAAAGGGTCTCCATAAAATATGTGTATGGTTGTCACATGACCAGAGCAGTTTATTTCCTGTTTGCACCATGAGACGATGATGGTTCAATTAAAGCTCCAAAACATATGGCTAGTAAAGTACACATTTGGTACACATCATCTCTAAGGTGTCTAGTATTAATATATGAATTCACATATTGTAGTTGTCTATTGAAGTAACATTGAAGTAACCTATGTGTACGTGTGTGTACCTGTCTAGTGGAAAATTATTAAAAGAACTTTATTTCAACTTTGTGTAGCACTCATCACTATATGCACCATATAACCCACCGCTTACAATTGTGACTGACTAGAAAAACACAATTTTTCACACACTTTCCCCCCAAAAATTTAAAAAATAATTATTATTTCAAAGGGCAACTAATGACACATAATTTGGATATTTTTCATGTCTGGGAAATATTTGGGATTAAATGGGTTATTGAGTCTTCCTGCATTTATCATGTGGAGATTTTACCAGATGAATAGTTGTTTCACTCACCCAGATCACTGGCCTTCTGTCTAATATATCTCATCTTTTGACACCCCATTAGCTGAGATGACGTACACCTGACAGTATGTCATTTCCTCAGGGCTTGCTCCCTGACTAGTCTACCATCACGCTCCCTTACTGGGCTCCCTAACTAGTCTCCCATCACGCTCCATAACTAGGCTCCCTAACTAGGCTCCCTAACTAGTCTCCCATCAATCATGACATAATCATCATGTAACATTTCTGAGTCGACTGAACTAAAAATTTTAAGCCAGATAACAAACTAACTAGTCTCCATAACTAGGGTCACTAACTAGTCTCCCTAACTAGGGTCCCTAACTAGTCTCCCCAACTAGGGTCCCTAACCCTAACCCTAACTAGGGTCCCTATCTAGGGTCCCTAACTAGGGTCCCTAGCTAGTCTCCCTAACTAGGCTCCCTAACTAGTCTCCCTAACTAGGGTCCCTAACTAGTCTCCCTATCTAGGGTCCCTATCTAGTCTCCCTATCTAGGGTCCCTAACTAGGGTCCCTAACTAGTCTCCCTAACTAGGGTCCCTATCTAGGGTCCCTAGCTAGGCTCCCTAACTAGGGTCCCTAACTAGGGTCCCTAACTAGTCTCCTTATCAAGGGTCCCTAACTAGTCTCCCTAACTTGGGTCCCTCACTAGTCTCCCTAACTAGTCTACCATCACGCTCCCTAACTAGGGTCCCTAACTAGTCTCCTACCACGCTACAATCCATCACGCTCCCTATCTAGGGTCCCTAACTAGTCTCCTACCACGCTACAATCCATCACGCTCCCTAACTAGGGTCCCTAACTAGTCTTCTACCACGCTACAATCCATCACGCTCCCTAACTAGGCTCCCTCCATGCTACAATCCATCACGCTCCCTAACTAGGGTCCCTAACTAGTCTCCTACCACGCTACAATTCATCCCGCTCCCTAACTAGTCTTTCACCACGCTACAATCCATCACGCTCCCTAACTAGGCTCCCACCACGCTACAATCCATTACCTCCCTAACTAGTCTTCTACCACGCTCCAATCCATCACGCTCCCTAACTAGGCTCCCTCCACGCTACAATCCATCACGCTCCCTAACTAAGGTCCCTAACTAGTCTCCTACCACGCTACAATTCATCCCGCTCCCTAACTAGTCTTCCACCACGCTACAATCCATTACCTTCCTAACTAGTCTTCTACCACGCTACAATCCATCACGCTCCCTAACTAGGCTCCCACCACGCTACAATCCATTACGCTCCCTAACTAGTCTCCTACCACGCTACAATCCATTACGCTCCCTAACTAGTCTCCTACCATGCTACAATCCATCACGCTCCCTAACAAGAGACACACTCTCTATGTTTAAATCTAGATTAAAGACTCATCTCTTTATCCAAGCATTCACAAAATGTATCTCATAACGCTGTACTTCAATTACATCTGATCAAATGCACATCAACATTCAGCTTGGGCTAAACACATAATTTTTGCTTGGTTGGAACAGCAGCTACGCTAATTATTTCTCTGATTGTTTCTCTGTTTCTGCCACAGGATGAACATCCCGTGGTAACTAGGAATTACACAAGATTCAGCCTGGATTCAGAATACCTGAGAAGAGATGATGCCGACCCCTCAGAGGACCGCCGATGATGCCTGCTTGAACAAAAGCCAGAGGTCTGTTTCTGAGAACAGAGAGAACCTATAGTTACCTTCTCTTTTATCGTCTTACTGGTGTAGATTTTTCTCAGATCTTTTTTGACTAGTTGGCATACTTCATCGAACTTTGTCATGATGATTGCCTAAGGAATTTCTGTTTTAATGTGAAAATTAAAGGTATATAATTATTCATTGTGTGATGTTGCCGTTATTTAGATTTAGATTTTTTTTCATACAACAAACACATTAACCTGTTTAATCATTTATTCAAGTAAAACAGTTTTTCATTTTAAAAGCTGTAAACACTTTTCTGATGGATGTTTTACTGCACTACCTGCACTGTAAAAACTAAATTTGTTGAGTCAATTTAAAATTATTTGTTACACTGCTTCTTTAGATATTTGAGTTGATTCAACTTTTTTAAAGTTGTTACTTAGTATAACTTAACATTTTAAGTTGACTAAACTTTTTTGAGTTGACTGAACTTAAAATTTTAAGGCAGCCAGGTAACAATTTTTTTAAAGTTGACTCAACAAATTGTTTTTTACAGTGTTCAAATATGGAAAAATAAATAAATAAAGGGTCTCAATAAAATATGTGTATGGTTGTCACATGACCAGAGCAGTTTATTTCCTGTTTGCACCATGAGACGATGATGGTTCAATTAAAGCTCCAAAACATATGGCTAGTAAAGTACACATTTGGTACACATCATCTCTAAGGTGTCTAGTATTAATATATGAATTCACATATTGTAGTTGTCTATTGAAGTAACATTGAAGTAACCTATGTGTACGTGTGTGTACCTGTCTAGTGGAAAATTATTAAAAGAACTTTATTTCAACTTTGTGTAGCACTCATCACTATATGCACCATATAACCCACCGCTTACAATTGTGACTGACTAGAAAAACACAATTTTTCACACACTTTCCCCCCAAAAAATTTAAAAAATAATTATTATTTCAAAGGGCAACTAATGACACATAATTTGGATATTTTTCATGTCTGGGAAATATTTGGGATTAAATGGGTTATTGAGTCTTCCTGCATTTATCATGTGGAGATTTTACCAGATGAATAGTTGTTTCACTCACCCAGATCACTGGCCTTCTGTCTAATATATCTCATCTTTTGACACCCCATTAGCTGAGATGACGTACACCTGACAGTATGTCAGTTCCTCAGGGCTTGCTCCCTGACTAGTCTACCATCACGCTCCCTTACTGGGCTCCCTAACTAGTCTCCCATCACGCTCCATAACTAGGCTCCCTAACTAGGCTCCCTAACTAGTCTCCCATCAATCATGACATAATCATCATGTAACATTTCTGAGTCGACTGAACTAAAAATTTTAAGCCAGATAACAAACTAACTAGTCTCCATAACTAGGGTCACTAACTAGTCTCCCTAACTAGGGTCCCTAACTAGTCTCCCCAACTAGGGTCCCTAACCCTAACTAGGGTCCCTATCTAGGGTCCCTAACTAGGGTCCCTAGCTAGTCTCCCTAACTAGGCTCCCTAACTAGTCTCCCTAACTAGGGTCCCTAACTAGTCTCCCTATCTAGGGTCCCTATCTAGTCTCCCTATCTAGGGTCCCTAACTAGGGTCCCTAACTAGTCTCCCTAACTAGGGTCCCTATCTAGGGTCCCTAGCTAGGCTCCCTAACTAGGGTCCCTAACTAGTCTCCTTATCAAGGGTCCCTAACTAGTCTCCCTAACTAGGGTCCCTCACTAGTCTCCCTAACTAGTCTACCATCACGCTCCCTAACTAGGGTCCCTAACTAGTCTCCTACCACGCTACAATCCATCACGCTCCCTATCTAGGGTCCCTAACTAGTCTCCTACCACGCTACAATCCATCACGCTCCCTAACTAGTCTTCTACCACGCTACAATCCATCACGCTCCCTAACTAGGTTCCCTCCATGCTACAATCCATCACGCTCCCTAACTAGGGTCCCTAACTAGTCTCCTACCACGCTACAATTCATCCCGCTCCCTAACTAGTCTTTCACCACGCTACAATCCATCACACTCCCTAACTAGGCTCCCACCACGCTACAATCCATCACGCTCCCTAACTAGGCTCCCACCACGCTACAATCCATTACCTCCCTAACTAGTCTTCTACCACGCTCCAATCCATCACGCTCCCTAACTAGGCTCCCTCCACGCTACAATCCATCACGCTCCCTAACTAAGGTCCCTAACTAGTCTCCTACCACGCTACAATTCATCCCGCTCCCTAACTAGTCTTCCACCACGCTACAATCCATTACCTTCCTAACTAGTCTTCTACCACGCTACAATCCATCACGCTCCCTAACTAGGCTCCCACCACGCTACAATCCATTACGCTCCCTAACTAGTCTCCTACCACGCTACAATCCATTACGCTCCCTAACTAGTCTCCTACCATGCTACAATCCATCACGCTCCCTAACAAGAGACACACTCTCTATGTTTAAATCTAGATTAAAGACTCATCTCTTCATCCAAGCATTCACAAAATGTATCTCATAACGCTGTACTTCAATTACATCTGATCAAATGCACATCAACATTCAGCTTGGGCTAAACACATAATTTTTGCTTGGTTGGAACAGCAGCTACGCTAATTATTTCTCTGATTGTTTCTCTGTTTCTGCCACAGGATGAACATCCCGTGGTAACTAGGAATTACACAAGATTCAGCCTGGATTCAGAATACCTGAGAAGAGATGATGCCGACCCCTCAGAGGACCGCCGATGATGCCTGCTTGAACAAAAGCCAGAGGTCTGTTTCTGAGAACAGAGAGAACCTATAGTTACCTTCTCTTTTATCGTCTTACTGGTGTAGATTTTTCTCAGATCTTTTTTGACTAGTTGGCATACTTCATCGAACTTTGTCATGATGATTGCCTAAGGAATTTCTGTTTTAATGTGAAAATTAAAGGTATATAATTATTCATTGTGTGATGTTGCCGTTATTTAGATTTAGATTTTTTTTCATACAACAAACACATTAACCTGTTTAATCATTTATTCAAGTAAAACAGTTTTTCATTTTAAAAGCTGTAAACACTTTTCTGATGGATGTTTTACTGCACTACCTGCACTGTAAAAACTAAATTTGTTGAGTCAATTTAAAATTATTTGTTACACTGCTTCTTTAGATATTTGAGTTGATTCAACTTTTTTAAAGTTGTTACTTAGTATAACTTAACATTTTAAGTTGACTAAACTTTTTTGAGTTGACTGAACTTAAAATTTTAAGGCAGCCAGGTAACAATTTTTTTAAAGTTGACTCAACAAATTGTTTTTTACAGTGTTCAAATATGGAAAAATAAATAAATAAAGGGTCTCAATAAAATATGTGTATGGTTGTCACATGACCAGAGCAGTTTATTTCCTGTTTGCACCATGAGACGATGATGGTTCAATTAAAGCTCCAAAACATATGGCTAGTAAAGTACACATTTGGTACACATCATCTCTAAGGTGTCTAGTATTAATATATGAATTCACATATTGTAGTTGTCTATTGAAGTAACATTGAAGTAACCTATGTGTACGTGTGTGTACCTGTCTAGTGGAAAATTATTAAAAGAACTTTATTTCAACTTTGTGTAGCACTCATCACTATATGCACCATATAACCCACCGCTTACAATTGTGACTGACTAGAAAAACACAATTTTTCACACACTTTCCCCCCAAAAAATTTTAAAAATAATTATTATTTCAAAGGGCAACTAATGACACATAATTTGGATATTTTTCATGTCTGGGAAATATTTGGGATTAAATGGGTTATTGAGTCTTCCTGCATTTATCATGTGGAGATTTTACCAGATGAATAGTTGTTTCACTCACCCAGATCACTGGCCTTCTGTCTAATATATCTCATCTTTTGACACCCCATTAGCTGAGATGACGTACACCTGACAGTATGTCAGTTCCTCAGGGCTTGCTCCCTGACTAGTCTACCATCACGCTCCCTAACTGGGCTCCCTAACTAGTCTCCCATCACGCTCCATAACTAGGCTCCCTAACTAGGCTCCCTAACTAGTCTCCCATCAATCATGACATAATCATCATGTAACTTTTCTGAGTCGACTGAACTAAAAATTTTAAGCCAGATAACAAACTAACTAGTCTCCATAACTAGGGTCACTAACTAGTCTCCCTAACTAGGGTCCCTAACTAGTCTCCCCAACTAGGGTCCCTAACCCTAACCCTAACTAGGGTCCCTATCTAGGGTCCCTAACTAGGGTCCCTAGCTAGTCTCCCTAACTAGGCTCCCTAACTAGTCTCCCTAACTAGGGTCCCTAACTAGTCTCCCTATCTAGGGTCCCTATCTAGTCTCCCTATCTAGGGTCCCTAACTAGGGTCCCTAACTAGTCTCCCTAACTAGGGTCCCTATCTAGGGTCCCTAGCTAGGCTCCCTAACTAGGGTCCCTAACTAGGCTCCCTATCTAGGGTCCCTAACTAGGGTCCCTAACTAGTCTCCTTATCAAGGGTCCATAACTAGTCTCCCTAACTAGGGTCCCTCACTAGTCTCCCTAACTAGTCTACCATCACGCTCCCTAACTAGGGTCCCTAACTAGTCTCCTACCACGCTACAATCCATCACGCTCCCTATCTAGGGTCCCTAACTAGTCTCCTACCACGCTACAATCCATCACGCTCCCTAACTAGTCTTCTACCACGCTACAATCCATCACGCTCCCTAACTAGGCTCCCTCCACGCTACAATCCATCACGCTCCCTAACTAGGGTCCCTAACTAGTCTCCTACCACGCTACAATTCATCCCGCTCCCTAACTAGTCTTTCACCACGCTACAATCCATCACGCTCCCTAACTAGGCTCCCACCACGCTACAATCCATCACGCTCCCTAACTAGGCTCCCACCACGCTACAATCCATTACCTCCCTAACTAGTCTTCTACCACGCTCCAATCCATCACGCTCCCTAACTAGGCTCCCTCCACGCTACAATCCATCACGCTCCCTAACTAAGGTCCCTAACTAGTCTCCTACCACGCTACAATTCATCCCGCTCCCTAACTAGTCCTCCACCACGCTACAATCCATTACCTCCCTAACTAGTCTTCTACCACGCTACAATCCATCACGCTCCCTAACTAGGCTCCCACCACGCTACAATCCATTACGCTCCCTAACTAGTCTCCTACCACGCTACAATCCATTACGCTCCCTAACTAGTCTCCTACCATGCTACAATCCATCACGCTCCCTAACAAGAGACACACTCTCTATGTTTAAATCTAGATTAAAGACTCATCTCTTTATCCAAGCATTCACAAAATGTATCTCATAACGCTGTACTTCAATTACATCTGATCAAATGCACATCAACATTCAGCTTGGGCTAAACACATAATTTTTGCTTGGTTGGAACAGCAGCTACGCTAATTATTTCTCTGATTGTTTCTCTGTTTCTGCCACAGGATGAACATCCCGTGGTAACTAGGAATTACACAAGATTCAGCCTGGATTCAGAATACCTGAGAAGAGATGATGCCGACCCCTCAGAGGACCGCCGATGATGCCTGCTTGAACAAAAGCCAGAGGTCTGTTTCTGAGAACAGAGAGAACCTATAGTCACCTTCTCTTTTATCGTCTTACTGGTGTAGATTTTTCTCAGATCTTTTTTGACTAGTTGGCATACTTCATCGAACTTTGTCATGATGATTGCCTAAGGAATTTCTGTTTTAATGTGAAAATTAAAGGTATATAATTATTCATTGTGTGATGTTGCCGTTATTTAGATTTAGATTTTTTTTCATACAACAAACACATTAACCTGTTTAATCATTTATTCAAGTAAAACAGTTTTTCATTTTAAAAGCTGTAAACACTTTTCTGATGGATGTTTTACTGCACTACCTGCACTGTAAAAACTAAATTTGTTGAGTCAATTTAAAATTATTTGTTACACTGCTTCTTTAGATATTTGAGTTGATTCAACTTTTTTAAAGTTGTTACTTAGTATAACTTAACATTTTAAGTTGACTAAACTTTTTTGAGTTGACTGAACTTAAAATTTTAAGGCAGCCAGGTAACAATTTTTTTAAAGTTGACTCAACAAATTGTTTTTTACAGTGTTCAAATATGGAAAAATAAATAAATAAAGGGTCTCAATAAAATATGTGTATGGTTGTCACATGACCAGAGCAGTTTATTTCCTGTTTGCACCATGAGACGATGATGGTTCAATTAAAGCTCCAAAACATATGGCTAGTAAAGTACACATTTGGTACACATCATCTCTAAGGTGTCTAGTATTAATATATGAATTCACATATTGTAGTTGTCTATTGAAGTAACATTGAAGTAACCTATGTGTACGTGTGTGTACCTGTCTAGTGGAAAATTATTAAAAGAACTTTATTTCAACTTTGTGTAGCACTCATCACTATATGCACCATATAACCCACCGCTTACAATTGTGACTGACTAGAAAAACACAATTTTTCACACACTTTCCCCCCAAAATTTTTTAAAAATAATTATTATTTCAAAGGGCAACTAATGACACATAATTTGGATATTTTTCATGTCTGGGAAATATTTGGGATTAAATGGGTTATTGAGTCTTCCTGCATTTATCATGTGGAGATTTTACCAGATGAATAGTTGTTTCACTCACCCAGATCACTGGCCTTCTGTCTAATATATCTCATCTTTTGACACCCCATTAGCTGAGATGACGTACACCTGACAGTATGTCAGTTCCTCAGGGCTTGCTCCCTGACTAGTCTACCATCACGCTCCCTAACTGGGCTCCCTAACTAGTCTCCCATCACGCTCCATAACTAGGCTCCCTAACTAGGCTCCCTAACTAGTCTCCCATCAATCATGACATAATCATCATGTAACTTTTCTGAGTCGACTGAACTAAAAATTTTAAGCCAGATAACAAACTAACTAGTCTCCATAACTAGGGTCACTAACTAGTCTCCCTAACTAGGGTCCCTAACTAGTCTCCCCAACTAGGGTCCCTAACCCTAACCCTAACTAGGGTCCCTATCTAGGGTCCCTAACTAGGGTCCCTAGCTAGTCTCCCTAACTAGGCTCCCTAACTAGTCTCCCTAACTAGGGTCCCTAACTAGTCTCCCTATCTAGGGTCCCTATCTAGTCTCCCTATCTAGGGTCCCTAACTAGGGTCCCTAACTAGTCTCCCTAACTAGGGTCCCTATCTAGGGTCCCTAGCTAGGCTCCCTAACTAGGGTCCCTAACTAGGCTCCCTATCTAGGGTCCCTAACTAGGGTCCCTAACTAGTCTCCTTATCAAGGGTCCATAACTAGTCTCCCTAACTAGGGTCCCTCACTAGTCTCCCTAACTAGTCTACCATCACGCTCCCTAACTAGGGTCCCTAACTAGTCTCCTACCACGCTACAATCCATCACGCTCCCTATCTAGGGTCCCTAACTAGTCTCCTACCACGCTACAATCCATCCCGCTCCCTAACTAGTCTTCTACCACGCTACAATCCATCACGCTCCCTAACTAGGCTCCCTCCACGCTACAATCCATCACGCTCCCTAACTAAGGTCCCTAACTAGTCTCCTACCACGCTACAATTCATCCCGCTCCCTAACTAGTCCTCCACCACGCTACAATCCATCACGCTCCCTAACTAGGCTCCCACCACGCTACAATCCATCACGCTCCCTAACTAGGCTCCCACCACGCTACAATCCATTACGCTCCCTAACTAGTCTCCTACCACGCTACAATCCATTACGCTCCCTAACTAGTCTCCTACCATGCTACAATCCATCACGCTCCCTAACAAGAGACACACTCTCTATGTTTAAATCTAGATTAAAGACTCATCTCTTTATCCAAGCATTCACAAAATGTATCTCATAACGCTGTACTTCAATTACATCTGATCAAATGCACATCAACATTCAGCTTGGGCTAAACACATAATTTTTGCTTGGTTGGAACAGCAGCTACGCTAATTATTTCTCTGATTGTTTCTCTGTTTCTGCCACAGGATGAACATCCCGTGGTAACTAGGAATTACACAAGATTCAGCCTGGATTCAGAATACCTGAGAAGAGATGATGCCGACCCCACAGAGGACCGCCGATGATGCCTGCTTGAACAAAAGCCAGAGGTCTGTTTCTGAGAACAGAGAGAACCTATAGTCACCTTCTCTTTTATCGTCTTACTGGTGTAGATTTTTCTCAGATCTTTTTTGACTAGTTGGCATACTTCATCGAACTAGTCTCCCCAACTAGGGTCCCTAACTAGGGTCCCTATCTAGTCTCCCTATCTAGGGTCCCTAACTAGGGTCCCTATCTAGTCTCCCTATCTAGGGTCCCTAACTAGGGTCCCTAACTAGTCTCCCTAACTAGGGTCCCTATCTAGGGTCCCTAGCTAGGCTCCCTAACTAGGGTCCCTAACTAGGCTCCCTATCTAGGGTCCCTAACTAGTCTCCTTATCTAGGGTCCCTAACTAGTCTCCCTAACTAGGGTCCCTCACAAGTCTCCCTAACTAGGGTCCCTCACAAGTATCCCTAACTAGGGTCCCTAACTAGTCTCGCTAACTAGGGTCCCTAACTAGTCTTCTACCACACTACAATCCATCACGCTCCCTAACTAGGCTCCCTCCACGCTACAATCCATCACGCTCCCTAACTAGGGTCCCTAACTAGTCTCCTACCACGCTACAATTCATCCCGCTCCCTAACTAGTCTTCCACCAAGCTACAATCCATCACGCTCCCTAACTAGTCTTCTACCATGCTACAATCCATCACGCTCCCTAACTAGAGACACACTCTCTATGTTTAAATCTAGATTAAAGACTCATCCCTTTATCCAAGCATTCACAAAATGTATCTCATAACGCTGTACTTCAATTACATCTGATCAAATGCACATCAACATTCAGCTTGGGCTAAACACATAATTTTTGCTTGGTTGGAACAGCAGCTACGCTAATTATTTCTCTGATTGTTTCTCTGTTTCTGCCACAGGATGAACATCCCGTGGTAACTAGGAATTACACAAGATTCAGCCTGGATTCAGAATACCTGAGAAGAGATGATGCCGACCCCTCAGAGGACCGCCGATGATGCCTGCTTGAACAAAAGCCAGAGGTCTGTTTCTGAGAACAGAGAGAACCTATAGTTACCTTCTCTTTTATCGTCTTACTGGTGTAGATTTTTCTCAGATCTTTTTTGACTAGTTGGCATACTTCATCGAACTTTGTCATGATGATTGCCTAAGGAATTTCTGTTTTAATGTGAAAATTAAAGGTATATAATTATTCATTGTGTGATGTTGCCGTTATTTAGATTTAGATTTTTTTTCATACAACAAACACATTAACCTGTTTAATCATTTATTCAA
This sequence comes from Garra rufa, assembly GCF_049309525.1. Taxonomy (NCBI): domain Eukaryota; kingdom Metazoa; phylum Chordata; class Actinopteri; order Cypriniformes; family Cyprinidae; genus Garra; species Garra rufa. Next base: position 36,651 of record NC_133372.1, on the reverse strand, counting down.
GTAAAACAGTTTTTCATTTTAAAAGCTGTAAACACTTTTCTGATGGATGTTTTACTGCACTACCTGCACTGTAAAAACTAAATTTGTTGAGTCAATTTAAAATTATTTGTTACACTGCTTCTTTAGATATTTGAGTTGATTCAACTTTTTTAAAGTTGTTACTTAGTATAACTTAACATTTTAAGTTGACTAAACTTTTTTGAGTTGACTGAACTTAAAATTTTAAGGCAGCCAGGTAACAATTTTTTTAAAGTTGACTCAACAAATTGTTTTTTACAGTGTTCAAATATGGAAAAATAAATAAATAAAGGGTCTCAATAAAATATGTGTATGGTTGTCACATGACCAGAGCAGTTTATTTCCTGTTTGCACCATGAGACGATGATGGTTCAATTAAAGCTCCAAAACATATGGCTAGTAAAGTACACATTTGGTACACATCATCTCTAAGGTGTCTAGTATTAATATATGAATTCACATATTGTAGTTGTCTATTGAAGTAACATTGAAGTAACCTATGTGTACGTGTGTGTACCTGTCTAGTGGAAAATTATTAAAAGAACTTTATTTCAACTTTGTGTAGCACTCATCACTATATGCACCATATAACCCACCGCTTACAATTGTGACTGACTAGAAAAACACAATTTTTCACACACTTTCCCCCCAAAAAATTTAAAAAATAATTATTATTTCAAAGGGCAACTAATGACACATAATTTGGATATTTTTCATGTCTGGGAAATATTTGGGATTAAATGGGTTATTGAGTCTTCCTGCATTTATCATGTGGAGATTTTACCAGATGAATAGTTGTTTCACTCACCCAGATCACTGGCCTTCTGTCTAATATATCTCATCTTTTGACACCCCATTAGCTGAGATGACGTACACCTGACAGTATGTCAGTTCCTCAGGGCTTGCTCCCTGACTAGTCTACCATCACGCTCCCTTACTGGGCTCCCTAACTAGTCTCCCATCACGCTCCATAACTAGGCTCCCTAACTAGGCTCCCTAACTAGTCTCCCATCAATCATGACATAATCATCATGTAACATTTCTGAGTCGACTGAACTAAAAATTTTAAGCCAGATAACAAACTAACTAGTCTCCATAACTAGGGTCACTAACTAGTCTCCCTAACTAGGGTCCCTAACTAGTCTCCCCAACTAGGGTCCCTAACCCTAACTAGGGTCCCTATCTAGGGTCCCTAACTAGGGTCCCTAGCTAGTCTCCCTAACTAGGCTCCCTAACTAGTCTCCCTAACTAGGGTCCCTAACTAGTCTCCCTATCTAGGGTCCCTATCTAGTCTCCCTATCTAGGGTCCCTAACTAGGGTCCCTAACTAGTCTCCCTAACTAGGGTCCCTATCTAGGGTCCCTAGCTAGGCTCCCTAACTAGGGTCCCTAACTAGTCTCCTTATCAAGGGTCCCTAACTAGTCTCCCTAACTAGGGTCCCTCACTAGTCTCCCTAACTAGTCTACCATCACGCTCCCTAACTAGGGTCCCTAACTAGTCTCCTACCACGCTACAATCCATCACGCTCCCTATCTAGGGTCCCTAACTAGTCTCCTACCACGCTACAATCCATCACGCTCCCTAACTAGTCTTCTACCACGCTACAATCCATCACGCTCCCTAACTAGGCTCCCTCCATGCTACAATCCATCACGCTCCCTAACTAGGGTCCCTAACTAGTCTCCTACCACGCTACAATTCATCCCGCTCCCTAACTAGTCTTTCACCACGCTACAATCCATCACACTCCCTAACTAGGCTCCCACCACGCTACAATCCATCACGCTCCCTAACTAGGCTCCCACCACGCTACAATCCATTACCTCCCTAACTAGTCTTCTACCACGCTCCAATCCATCACGCTCCCTAACTAGGCTCCCTCCACGCTACAATCCATCACGCTCCCTAACTAAGGTCCCTAACTAGTCTCCTACCACGCTACAATTCATCCCGCTCCCTAACTAGTCTTCCACCACGCTACAATCCATTACCTTCCTAACTAGTCTTCTACCACGCTACAATCCATCACGCTCCCTAACTAGGCTCCCACCACGCTACAATCCATTACGCTCCCTAACTAGTCTCCTACCACGCTACAATCCATTACGCTCCCTAACTAGTCTCCTACCATGCTACAATCCATCACGCTCCCTAACAAGAGACACACTCTCTATGTTTAAATCTAGATTAAAGACTCATCTCTTCATCCAAGCATTCACAAAATGTATCTCATAACGCTGTACTTCAATTACATCTGATCAAATGCACATCAACATTCAGCTTGGGCTAAACACATAATTTTTGCTTGGTTGGAACAGCAGCTACGCTAATTATTTCTCTGATTGTTTCTCTGTTTCTGCCACAGGATGAACATCCCGTGGTAACTAGGAATTACACAAGATTCAGCCTGGATTCAGAATACCTGAGAAGAGATGATGCCGACCCCTCAGAGGACCGCCGATGATGCCTGCTTGAACAAAAGCCAGAGGTCTGTTTCTGAGAACAGAGAGAACCTATAGTTACCTTCTCTTTTATCGTCTTACTGGTGTAGATTTTTCTCAGATCTTTTTTGACTAGTTGGCATACTTCATCGAACTTTGTCATGATGATTGCCTAAGGAATTTCTGTTTTAATGTGAAAATTAAAGGTATATAATTATTCATTGTGTGATGTTGCCGTTATTTAGATTTAGATTTTTTTTCATACAACAAACACATTAACCTGTTTAATCATTTATTCAAGTAAAACAGTTTTTCATTTTAAAAGCTGTAAACACTTTTCTGATGGATGTTTTACTGCACTACCTGCACTGTAAAAACTAAATTTGTTGAGTCAATTTAAAATTATTTGTTACACTGCTTCTTTAGATATTTGAGTTGATTCAACTTTTTTAAAGTTGTTACTTAGTATAACTTAACATTTTAAGTTGACTAAACTTTTTTGAGTTGACTGAACTTAAAATTTTAAGGCAGCCAGGTAACAATTTTTTTAAAGTTGACTCAACAAATTGTTTTTTACAGTGTTCAAATATGGAAAAATAAATAAATAAAGGGTCTCAATAAAATATGTGTATGGTTGTCACATGACCAGAGCAGTTTATTTCCTGTTTGCACCATGAGACGATGATGGTTCAATTAAAGCTCCAAAACATATGGCTAGTAAAGTACACATTTGGTACACATCATCTCTAAGGTGTCTAGTATTAATATATGAATTCACATATTGTAGTTGTCTATTGAAGTAACATTGAAGTAACCTATGTGTACGTGTGTGTACCTGTCTAGTGGAAAATTATTAAAAGAACTTTATTTCAACTTTGTGTAGCACTCATCACTATATGCACCATATAACCCACCGCTTACAATTGTGACTGACTAGAAAAACACAATTTTTCACACACTTTCCCCCCAAAAAATTTTAAAAATAATTATTATTTCAAAGGGCAACTAATGACACATAATTTGGATATTTTTCATGTCTGGGAAATATTTGGGATTAAATGGGTTATTGAGTCTTCCTGCATTTATCATGTGGAGATTTTACCAGATGAATAGTTGTTTCACTCACCCAGATCACTGGCCTTCTGTCTAATATATCTCATCTTTTGACACCCCATTAGCTGAGATGACGTACACCTGACAGTATGTCAGTTCCTCAGGGCTTGCTCCCTGACTAGTCTACCATCACGCTCCCTAACTGGGCTCCCTAACTAGTCTCCCATCACGCTCCATAACTAGGCTCCCTAACTAGGCTCCCTAACTAGTCTCCCATCAATCATGACATAATCATCATGTAACTTTTCTGAGTCGACTGAACTAAAAATTTTAAGCCAGATAACAAACTAACTAGTCTCCATAACTAGGGTCACTAACTAGTCTCCCTAACTAGGGTCCCTAACTAGTCTCCCCAACTAGGGTCCCTAACCCTAACCCTAACTAGGGTCCCTATCTAGGGTCCCTAACTAGGGTCCCTAGCTAGTCTCCCTAACTAGGCTCCCTAACTAGTCTCCCTAACTAGGGTCCCTAACTAGTCTCCCTATCTAGGGTCCCTATCTAGTCTCCCTATCTAGGGTCCCTAACTAGGGTCCCTAACTAGTCTCCCTAACTAGGGTCCCTATCTAGGGTCCCTAGCTAGGCTCCCTAACTAGGGTCCCTAACTAGGCTCCCTATCTAGGGTCCCTAACTAGGGTCCCTAACTAGTCTCCTTATCAAGGGTCCATAACTAGTCTCCCTAACTAGGGTCCCTCACTAGTCTCCCTAACTAGTCTACCATCACGCTCCCTAACTAGGGTCCCTAACTAGTCTCCTACCACGCTACAATCCATCACGCTCCCTATCTAGGGTCCCTAACTAGTCTCCTACCACGCTACAATCCATCACGCTCCCTAACTAGTCTTCTACCACGCTACAATCCATCACGCTCCCTAACTAGGCTCCCTCCACGCTACAATCCATCACGCTCCCTAACTAGGGTCCCTAACTAGTCTCCTACCACGCTACAATTCATCCCGCTCCCTAACTAGTCTTTCACCACGCTACAATCCATCACGCTCCCTAACTAGGCTCCCACCACGCTACAATCCATCACGCTCCCTAACTAGGCTCCCACCACGCTACAATCCATTACCTCCCTAACTAGTCTTCTACCACGCTCCAATCCATCACGCTCCCTAACTAGGCTCCCTCCACGCTACAATCCATCACGCTCCCTAACTAAGGTCCCTAACTAGTCTCCTACCACGCTACAATTCATCCCGCTCCCTAACTAGTCCTCCACCACGCTACAATCCATCACGCTCCCTAACTAGGCTCCCACCACGCTACAATCCATCACGCTCCCTAACTAGGCTCCCACCACGCTACAATCCATTACGCTCCCTAACTAGTCTCCTACCACGCTACAATCCATTACGCTCCCTAACTAGTCTCCTACCATGCTACAATCCATCACGCTCCCTAACAAGAGACACACTCTCTATGTTTAAATCTAGATTAAAGACTCATCTCTTTATCCAAGCATTCACAAAATGTATCTCATAACGCTGTACTTCAATTACATCTGATCAAATGCACATCAACATTCAGCTTGGGCTAAACACATAATTTTTGCTTGGTTGGAACAGCAGCTACGCTAATTATTTCTCTGATTGTTTCTCTGTTTCTGCCACAGGATGAACATCCCGTGGTAACTAGGAATTACACAAGATTCAGCCTGGATTCAGAATACCTGAGAAGAGATGATGCCGACCCCACAGAGGACCGCCGATGATGCCTGCTTGAACAAAAGCCAGAGGTCTGTTTCTGAGAACAGAGAGAACCTATAGTCACCTTCTCTTTTATCGTCTTACTGGTGTAGATTTTTCTCAGATCTTTTTTGACTAGTTGGCATACTTCATCGAACTAGTCTCCCCAACTAGGGTCCCTAACTAGGGTCCCTATCTAGTCTCCCTATCTAGGGTCCCTAACTAGGGTCCCTATCTAGTCTCCCTATCTAGGGTCCCTAACTAGGGTCCCTAACTAGTCTCCCTAACTAGGGTCCCTATCTAGGGTCCCTAGCTAGGCTCCCTAACTAGGGTCCCTAACTAGGCTCCCTATCTAGGGTCCCTAACTAGTCTCCTTATCTAGGGTCCCTAACTAGTCTCCCTAACTAGGGTCCCTCACAAGTCTCCCTAACTAGGGTCCCTCACAAGTATCCCTAACTAGGGTCCCTAACTAGTCTCGCTAACTAGGGTCCCTAACTAGTCTTCTACCACACTACAATCCATCACGCTCCCTAACTAGGCTCCCTCCACGCTACAATCCATCACGCTCCCTAACTAGGGTCCCTAACTAGTCTCCTACCACGCTACAATTCATCCCGCTCCCTAACTAGTCTTCCACCAAGCTACAATCCATCACGCTCCCTAACTAGTCTTCTACCATGCTACAATCCATCACGCTCCCTAACTAGAGACACACTCTCTATGTTTAAATCTAGATTAAAGACTCATCCCTTTATCCAAGCATTCACAAAATGTATCTCATAACGCTGTACTTCAATTACATCTGATCAAATGCACATCAACATTCAGCTTGGGCTAAACACATAATTTTTGCTTGGTTGGAACAGCAGCTACGCTAATTATTTCTCTGATTGTTTCTCTGTTTCTGCCACAGGATGAACATCCCGTGGTAACTAAGAATTACACAAGATTCAGCCTGGATTCAGAATACCTGAGAAGAGATGATGTCGACCCCTCAGAGGACCGTCGATGATGCCTGCTTGAACAAAAGCCAGAGGTCTATTTCTGAGAACAGAGAGAACCTATAGTTACCTTCTCTTTTATCTTCTTACTGGTGTAGATTTTTCTCAGATCTTTTTTGACTAGTTGGCATACTTCATCCACCTTTGTCATGATGATTGCCTAAGGAATTTCTGTTTTAATGTGAAAATAAATGTATATAATTATTCATTGTGTGATGTTGCCGTTATTTAGATTTAGATTTTTTTTTCATACAACAAACACATTAACCTGTTTAATCAATTATTCAAGTAAAACAGTTTTTCATTTTAAAAGCTGTAAACACTTTTCTGATGGATGTTTTACTGCACTACCTGCACTGTAAAAACTAAATTTGTTGAGTCAATTTAAAATTATTTGTTACACTGCTTCTTTAGATATTTGAGTTGATTCAACTTTTTTAAAGTTGTTACGTAGTATAACTTAACATTTTAAGTTGACTAAACTTTTTTGAGTTGACTGAACTTAAAATTTTAAGGCAGCCAGGTAACAATTTTTTTAAAGTTGACTCAACAAATTGTTTTTTACAGTGTTCAAATATGGAAAAATAAATAAATAAAGGGTCTCAATAAAATATGTGTATGGTTGTCACATGACCAGAGCAGTTTATTTCCTGTTTGCACCATGAGACGATGATGGTTCAATTAAAGCTCCAAAACATATGGCTAGTAAAGTACACATTTGGTACACATCATCTCTAAGGTGTCTAGTATTAATATATGAATTCACATATTGTAGTTGTCTATTGAAGTAACATTGAAGTAACCTATGTGTACGTGTGTGTACCTGTCTAGTGGAAAATTATTAAAAGAACTTTATTTCAACTTTGTGTAGCACTCATCACTATATGCACCATATAACCCACCGCTTACAATTGTGACTGACTAGAAAAACACAATTTTTCACACACTTTCCCCCCCAAAAATTTTAAAAATAATTATTATTTCAAAGGGCAACTAATGACACATAATTTGGATATTTTTCATGTCTGGGAAATATTTGGGATTAAATGGGTTATTGAGTCTTCCTGCATTTATCATGTGGAGATTTTACCAGATGAATAGTTGTTTCACTCACCCAGATCACTGGCCTTCTGTCTAATATATCTCATCTTTTGACACCCCATTAGCTGAGATGACGTACACCTGACAGTATGTCAGTTCCTCAGGGCTTGCTCCCTGACTAGTCTACCATCACGCTCCCTAACTGGGCTCCCTAACTAGTCTCCCATCACGCTCCATAACTAGGCTCCCTAACTAGGCTCCCTAACTAGTCTCCCATCAATCATGACATAATCATCATGTAACTTTTCTGAGTCGACTGAACTAAAAATTTTAAGCCAGATAACAAACTAACTAGTCTCCATAACTAGGGTCACTAACTAGTCTCCCTAACTAGTCTCCCCAACTAGGGTCCCTAACTAGGGTCCCTATCTAGTCTCCCTATCTAGGGTCCCTAACTAGGGTCCCTATCTAGTCTCCCTATCTAGGGTCCCTATCTAGGGTCCTTAACTAGGGTCCCTAACTAGTCTCCCTAACTAGGGTCCCTATCTAGGGTCCCTAGCTAGGCTCCCTAACTAGGGTCCCTAACTAGGATCCCTATCTAGGGTCCCTAACTAGTCTCCTTATCTAGGGTCCCTAACTAGTCTCCCTAACTAGGGTCCCTCACAAGTCTCCCTAACTAGGGTCCCTAACTAGGGTCCCTAACTAGTCTCGCTAACTAGGGTCCCTAACTAGTCTTCTACCACACTACAATCCATCACGCTCCCTAACTAGGCTCCCTCCACGCTACAATCCATCACGCTCCCTAACTAGGGTCCCTAACTAGTCTCCTACCACGCTACAATTCATCCCGCTCCCTAACTAGTCTTCCACCAAGCTACAATCCATCACGCTCCCTAACTAGTCTTCTACCATGCTACAATCCATCACGCTCCCTAACTAGAGACACACTCTCTATGTTTAAATCTAGATTAAAGACTCATCTCTTTATCCAAGCATTCACAAAATGTATCTCATAACGCTGTACTTCAATTACATCTGATCAAATGCACATCAACATTCAGCTTGGGCTAAACACATAATTTTTGCTTGGTTGGAACAGCAGCTACGCTAATTATTTCTCTGATTGTTTCTCTGTTTCTGCCACAGGATGAACATCCCGTGGTAACTAAGAATTACACAAGATTCAGCCTGGATTCAGAATACCTGAGAAGAGATGATGTCGACCCCTCAGAGGACCGCCGATGATGCCTGCTTGAACAAAAGCCAGAGGTCTATTTCTGAGAACAGAGAGAACCTATAGTTACCTTCTCTTTTATCTTCTTACTGGTGTAGATTTTTCTCAGATCTTTTTTGACTAGTTGGCATACTTCATCCACCTTTGTCATGATGATTGCCTAAGGAATTTCTGTTTTAATGTGAAAATAAATGTATATAATTATTCATTGTGTGATGTTGCCGTTATTTAGATTTAGATTTTTTTTCATACAACAAACACATTAACCTGTTTAATCATTTATTCAAGTAAAACAGTTTTTCATTTTAAAAGCTGTAAACACTTTTCTGATGGATGTTTTACTGCACTACCTGCACTGTAAAAACTAAATTTGTTGAGTCAATTTAAAATTATTTGTTACACTGCTTCTTTAGATATTTGAGTTGATTCAACTTTTTTAAAGTTGTTACTTAGTATAACTTAACATTTTAAGTTGACTAAACTTTTTTGAGTTGACTGAACTTAAAATTTTAAGGCAGCCAGGTAACAATTTTTTTAAAGTTGACTCAACAAATTGTTTTTTACAGTGTTCAAATATGGAAAAATAAATAAATAAAGGGTCTCAATAAAATATGTGTATGGTTGTCACATGACCAGAGCAGTTTATTTCCTGTTTGCACCATGAGACGATGATGGTTCAATTAAAGCTCCAAAACATATGGCTAGTAAAGTACACATTTGGTACACATCATCTCTAAGGTGTCTAGTATTAATATATGAATTCACATATTGTAGTTGTCTATTGAAGTAACATTGAAGTAACCTATGTGTACGTGTGTGTACCTGTCTAGTGGAAAATTATTAAAAGAACTTTATTTCAACTTTGTGTAGCACTCATCACTATATGCACCATATAACCCACCGCTTACAATTGTGACTGACTAGAAAAACACAATTTTTCACACACTTTCCCCCCCAAAAATTTTAAAAATAATTATTATTTCAAAGGGCAACTAATGACACATAATTTGGATATTTTTCATGTCTGGGAAATATTTGGGATTAAATGGGTTATTGAGTCTTCCTGCATTTATCATGTGGAGATTTTACCAGATGAATAGTTGTTTCACTCACCCAGATCACTGGCCTTCTGTCTAATATATCTCATCTTTTGACACCCCATTAGCTGAGATGACGTACACCTGACAGTATGTCAGTTCCTCAGGGCTTGCTCCCTGACTAGTCTACCATCACGCTCCCTAACTGGGCTCCCTAACTAGTCTCCCATCACGCTCCATAACTAGGCTCCCTAACTAGGCTCCCTAACTAGTCTCCCATCAATCATGACATAATCATCATGTAACTTTTCTGAGTCGACTGAACTAAAAATTTTAAGCCAGATAACAAACTAACTAGTCTCCATAACTAGGGTCACTAACTAGTCTCCCTAACTAGTCTCCCCAACTAGGGTCCCTAACTAGGGTCCCTATCTAGTCTCCCTATCTAGGGTCCCTAACTAGGGTCCCTATCTAGTCTCCCTATCTAGGGTCCCTAACTAGGGTCCCTAACTAGTCTCCCTAACTAGGGTCCCTATCTAGGGTCCCTAGCTAGGCTCCCTAACTAGGGTCCCTAACTAGGCTCCCTATCTAGGGTCCCTAACTAGTCTCCTTATCTAGGGTCCCTAACTAGTCTCCCTAACTATGGTCCCTCACAAGTCTCCCTAACTAGGGTCCCTCACAAGTCTCCCTAACTAGGGTCCCTAACTAGTCTCGCTAACTAGGGTCCCTAACTAGTCTTCTACCACACTACAATCCATCACGCTCCCTAACTAGGCTCCCTCCACGCTACAATCCATCACGCTCCCTAACTAGGGTCCCTAACTAGTCTCCTACCACGCTACAATTCATCCCGCTCCCTAACTAGTCTTCCACCAAGCTACAATCCATCACGCTCCCTAACTAGTCTTCTACCATGCTACAATCCATCACGCTCCCTAACTAGAGACACACTCTCTATGTTTAAATCTAGATTAAAGACTCATCTCTTTATCCAAGCATTCACAAAATGTATCTCATAACGCTGTACTTCAATTACATCTGATCAAATGCACATCAACATTCAGCTTGGGCTAAACACATAATTTTTGCTTGGTTGGAACAGCAGCTACGCTAATTATTTCTCTGATTGTTTCTCTGTTTCTGCCACAGGATGAACATCCCGTGGTAACTAAGAATTACACAAGATTCAGCCTGGATTCAGAATACCTGAGAAGAGATGATGTCGACCCCTCAGAGGACCGCCGATGATGCCTGCTTGAACAAAAGCCAGAGGTCTATTTCTGAGAACAGAGAGAACCTATAGTTACCTTCTCTTTTATCTTCTTACTGGTGTAGATTTTTCTCAGATCTTTTTTGACTAGTTGGCATACTTCATCCACCTTTGTCATGATGATTGCCTAAGGAATTTCTGTTTTAATGTGAAAATAAATGTATATAATTATTCATTGTGTGATGTTGCCGTTATTTAGATTTAGATTTTTTTTTCATACAACAAACACATTAACCTGTTTAATCATTTATTCAAGTAAAACAGTTTTTCATTTTAAAAGCTGTAAACACTTTTCTGATGGATGTTTTACTGCACTACCTGCACTGTAAAAACTACATTTGTTGAGTCAATTTAAAATTATTTGTTACACTGCTTCCTTAGATATTTGAGTTGATTCAACTTTTTTTTAAGTTGTCACTTAGTATAACTTAACATTTTAAGTTGACTAAACTTTTTTGAGTTGACTGAACTTAAAATTTTAAGGCAGCCAGGTAACAATTTTTTTTAAGTTGACTCAACAAATTGTTTTTTACAGTGTTCAAATATGGAAAAATAAATAAATAAAGGGTGTCAATAAAATATGTGTATGGTTGTCACATGACCAGAGCAGTTTATTTCCTGTTTGCACCATGAGACGATGATGGTTCAATTAAAGCTCCAAAACATATGACTAGTAAAGTACACATTTGTTACACATCATCTCTAAGGTGTCTAGTATTAATATATAAATTCACATATTGTAGTTGTCTATTGAAGTAACATTGAAGTAACCTATGTGTACGTGTGTGTACCTGTCTAGTGGAAAATTATTAAAAGAACTTTATTTCAACTTTGTGTAGCACTCATCACTATATGCACCATATAACCCACCGCTTACAATTGTGACTGACTAGAAAAACACAATTTTTCACACACTTTTCCCCCAAAATTTTTTAAAAATAATTATTATTTCAAAGGGCAATTAATGACACATAATTTGGATATTTTTCATGTCTGGGAAATATTTGGGATTAAATGGGTTATTGAGTCTTCCTGCATTTATCATGTGGAGATTTTACCAGATGAATAGTTGTTTCACTCACCCAGATCACTGGCCTTCTGTCTAATATATCTCATCTTTTGACACCCCATTAGCTGAGATGACGTACACCTGACAGTATGTCAGTTCCTCAGGGCTTGCTCCCTGACTAGTCTACCATCACGCTCCCTAACTGGGCTCCCTAACTAGTCTCCCATCACGCTCCATAACTAGGCTCCCTAACTAGGCTCCCTAACTAGTCTCCCATCAATCATGACATAATCATCATGTAACTTTTCTGAGTCGACTGAACTAAAATTTTTTAAGCCAGATAACAAACTAACTAGTCTCCATAACTAGGGTCACTAACTAGTCTCCCTAACTAGGGTCCCTAACTAGTCTCCCCAACTAGGGTCCCTAACCCTAACCCTAACTAGGGTCCCTATCTAGGGTCCCTAACTAGGGTCCCTAGCTAGTCTCCCTAACTAGGCTCCCTAACTAGTCTCCCTAACTAGGGTCCCTAACTAGTCTCCTTATCTAGGGTCCCTATCTAGTCTCCCTAACTAGGGTCCCTATCTAGGGTCCCTAGCTAGGCTCCCTAACTAGGGTCCCTAACTAGGCTCCCTATCTAGGGTCCCTAACTAGGGTCCCTAACTAGTCTCCTTATCAAGGGTCCCTAACTAGTCTCCCTAACTAGGGTCCCTCACTAGTCTCCCTAACTAGTCTACCATCACGCTCCCTAACTAGGGTCCCTAACTAGTCTCCTTATCAAGGGTCCCTAACTAGTCTCCCTAACTAGGGTCCCTCACTAGTCTCCCTAACTAGTCTACCATCACGCTCCCTAACTAGGGTCCCTAACTAGTCTCCCTAACTAGTCTTCCATCACGCTCCCTAACTAGGGTCCCTAACTAGGGTCCCTAGATAGGGTCCCTAACTAGTCTCCCTAACTAGGGTCCCTAGATAGGGTCCCTAGCTAGGGTCCCTAACTAGTCTCCCTAACTAGGGTCCCTAGCTAGTCTCCCTAACTAGGGTCCCAACTCAGCCACAATTCAACCATAACTCAGCCACAACTCAACCACAGCTCAACCTGTCTTCAGCCACAACCCAACCTAGGCTCCCTAACTAGGGTCCCTAACTAGGCTCCCTATCTAGGGTCCCTAACTAGGGTCCCTAACTAGTCTCCGTATCAAGGGTCCCTAACTAGTCTCCCTAACTAGGGTCCCTCACTAGTCTCCCTAACTAGTCTACCATCACGCTCCCTAACTAGGGTCCCTAACTAGTCTCCCTAACTAGTCTACCATCACGCTCCCTAACTAGGGTCCCTAACTAGTCTCCCTAACTAGTCTATATCACGCTCCCTAACTAGGGTCCCTAACTAGGGTTCCTAACTAGGCTCCCTAACTAGGGTCCCTAGATAGGGTCCCTCACTAGTCTCCCTAACTAGTCTACCATCACGCTCCCTAACTAGGGTCCCTAGATAGGGTCCCTCACTAGTCTCCCTAACTAGTCTACCATCACGCTCCCTAACTAAAAGCTGTAAACACTTTTCTGATGGATGTTTTACTGCACTACCTGCACTGTAAAAACTACATTTGTTGAGTCAATTTAAAATTATTTGTTACACTGCTTCCTTAGATATTTGAGTTGATTCAACTTTTTTTTAAGTTGTCACTTAGTATAACTTAACATTTTAAGTTGACTAAACTTTTTTGAGTTGACTGAACTTAAAATTTTAAGGCAGCCAGGTAACAATTTTTTTTAAGTTGACTCAACAAATTGTTTTTTACAGTGTTCAAATATGGAAAAATAAATAAATAAAGGGTCTCAATAAAATATGTGTATGGTTGTCACATGACCAGAGCAGTTTATTTCCTGTTTGCACCATGAGACGATGATGGTTCAATTAAAGCTCCAAAACATATGACTAGTAAAGTACACATTTGTTACACATCATCTCTAAGGTGTCTAGTATTAATATATAAATTCACATATTGTAGTTGTCTATTGAAGTAACATTGAAGTAACCTATGTGTACGTGTGTGTACCTGTCTAGTGGAAAATTATTAAAAGAACTTTATTTCAACTTTGTGTAGCACTCATCACTATATGCACCATATAACCCACCGCTTACAATTGTGACTGACTAGAAAAACACAATTTTTCACACACTTTTCCCCCAAAAATTTTTAAAAATAATTATTATTTCAAAGGGCAATTAATGACACATAATTTGGATATTTTTCATGTCTGGGAAATATTTGGGATTAAATGGGTTATTGAGTCTTCCTGCATTTATCATGTGGAGATTTTACCAGATGAATAGTTGTTTCACTCACCCAGATCACTGGCCTTCTGTCTAATATATCTCATCTTTTGACACCCCATTAGCTGAGATGACGTACACCTGACAGTATGTCAGTTCCTCAGGGCTTGCTCCCTGACTAGTCTACCATCACGCTCCCTAACTGGGCTCCCTAACTAGTCTCCCATCACGCTCCATAACTAGGCTCCCTAACTAGGCTCCCTAACTAGTCTCCCATCAATCATGACATAATCATCATGTAACTTTTCTGAGTCGACTGAACTAAAATTTTTTAAGCCAGATAACAAACTAACTAGTCTCCATAACTAGGGTCACTAACTAGTCTCCCTAACTAGGGTCCCTAACTAGTCTCCCCAACTAGGGTCCCTAACCCTAACCCTAACTAGGGTCCCTATCTAGGGTCCCTAACTAGGGTCCCTAGCTAGTCTCCCTAACTAGGCTCCCTAACTAGTCTCCCTAACTAGGGTCCCTAACTAGTCTCCTTATCTAGGGTCCCTATCTAGTCTCCCTAACTAGGGTCCCTATCTAGGGTCCCTAGCTAGGCTCCCTAACTAGGGTCCCTAACTAGGCTCCCTATCTAGGGTCCCTAACTAGGGTCCCTAACTAGTCTCCTTATCAAGGGTCCCTAACTAGTCTCCCTAACTAGGGTCCCTCACTAGTCTCCCTAACTAGTCTACCATCACGCTCCCTAACTAGGGTCCCTAACTAGTCTCCTTATCAAGGGTCCCTAACTAGTCTCCCTAACTAGGGTCCCTCACTAGTCTCCCTAACTAGTCTACCATCACGCTCCCTAACTAGGGTCCCTAACTAGTCTCCCTAACTAGTCTTCCATCACGCTCCCTAACTAGGGTCCCTAACTAGGGTCCCTAGATAGGGTCCCTAACTAGTCTCCCTAACTAGGGTCCCTAGATAGGGTCCCTAGCTAGGGTCCCTAACTAGTCTCCCTAACTAGGGTCCCTAGCTAGTCTCCCTAACTAGGGTCCCAACTCAGCCACAATTCAACCATAACTCAGCCACAACTCAACCACAGCTCAACCTGTCTTCAGCCACAACCCAACCTAGGCTCCCTAACTAGGGTCCCTAACTAGGCTCCCTATCTAGGGTCCCTAACTAGGGTCCCTAACTAGTCTCCGTATCAAGGGTCCCTAACTAGTCTCCCTAACTAGGGTCCCTCACTAGTCTCCCTAACTAGTCTACCATCACGCTCCCTAACTAGGGTCCCTAACTAGTCTCCCTAACTAGTCTACCATCACGCTCCCTAACTAGGGTCCCTAACTAGTCTCCCTAACTAGTCTATATCACGCTCCCTAACTAGGGTCCCTAACTAGGGTTCCTAACTAGGCTCCCTAACTAGGGTCCCTAGATAGGGTCCCTCACTAGTCTCCCTAACTAGTCTACCATCACGCTCCCTAACTAGGGTCCCTAGATAGGGTCCCTCACTAGTCTCCCTAACTAGTCTACCATCACGCTCCCTAACTAAAAGCTGTAAACACTTTTCTGATGGATGTTTTACTGCACTACCTGCACTGTAAAAACTACATTTGTTGAGTCAATTTAAAATTATTTGTTACACTGCTTCCTTAGATATTTGAGTTGATTCAACTTTTTTTTAAGTTGTCACTTAGTATAACTTAACATTTTAAGTTGACTAAACTTTTTTGAGTTGACTGAACTTAAAATTTTAAGGCAGCCAGGTAACTGTTACGCCAGGCCAGCAGAGGGAGCCCTTACCCCCACTGACTGTTGCTGCTCCCTCTGCTGCCTCTATGGTTACTTCCTGTTTGTCTACCATAAAGGCCAGCTTCACACACACACTCATTGCGAAGTATTGATTTACATTTGTGGACATTACTGAGCATTTTTCCCTGTTTGTTTTCCCTGTTTTCCTAGTCATAGTCATAGTCAGTTTATCCCTAGTCTTAGTCGTAGTTTTCTAGTTTCTGGTTTTCATTTCCCTGTTTCCTTTGGACTGCTCACCTGGATTTTGACCCACGCTTGTTCTTTGGATTACGCTATTGGATTATCTTTGCTGTTGATGTTTGCTGGTGATCGACCCTGTCTGTTCTGACCTCGTCTAAATAAAGCCTTGCATTTGGATCCCCACTCTCAGTCATCCCGTTTGTATCAGAATACTTCGCCACACCCGGATCCAGCGGCTTTATTCACCACCAGCAGAACAACCATCAAGAATGGATTCAACAGGAAGTTTGTCCAACCCCGTAAGTCTGCTCTGCTCCATCTTTCAAAATGGCCGTCCCATCGAGCATTATGTGAGGGATTTCATTGCTTATCGTTATCTGGCACCTTACGATGAGACCTTAATGAAGGAGTGTTTTTGGAGTGGGTTGGACACAGATATCGGTTACAATTTACCCGATGAGGACCCTAGTTGGACCCTCGCACAGTTTATTGACTTTGTGTTGTC
Source organism: Garra rufa (assembly GCF_049309525.1). NCBI lineage: Eukaryota > Metazoa > Chordata > Actinopteri > Cypriniformes > Cyprinidae > Garra > Garra rufa. Next base: position 20,043 of record NC_133372.1, on the reverse strand, counting down.
GCATTGTGGATCTCCGTTCACTGTGGGAGTACTAGAAGGGCCTCAGCACAGGATGTCTGTTAGCTCAGAACCACAGCACAAGATGTCTGCTAGCCCAAAGCCACAGCGCAAGATGTCTGCTAGCTTCGAGCCACAGCACAAGATGTCAGCTAGCTTCGAGCCACAGCACAAGATGTCTGCTAGCTTCGAGCCACAGCACAAGAGGTCTGCTAGCTTCGAGCCCAAGCACAAGATGTCTGCCTTTCAGGAGCCCGTTCACAAAATGGCCGCCTTTCCCGAATCAGCTTTCGGAATGACCATCCTTCCTGAGTCCGCATTCAAGATGGTCACCCGATTGGACCCAGCTCACAAGAAATCTACCACGTCTGACTTATCTCACAAGATGGCTGCCACCCCAAGACCCGATCACAAGATGGCCGCCATTCCCAAGCCGGTTCACAAGATGGCTGCCACCCCCAAGCCAGTTCACAAGATGGCCGCTGTCCCAAAGCCTGTTTCCAAGATGGCTGTCCTTCCCGAGTCAGCTCATAAGATGGCCGCCACACCAGAGCCTGCTGCAAAGATGGCCGCCACTCCAGAGCCTGCTGCAAAGATGGCCGCCACGCCAGAGCCTGCACCCAAGATGACCGCCACGCCCGTGCTTGCACACAAAATGGCCGCCACGCCTGAACCTGTACGCAAGATGGCCGCCATACCTGAGTCTGTTATTAACAGGGTGGCTACAGCGCCAGACTCACACCCTTCCAGGACGTATCAGAGACTAATGTCTAGCTTGGAGGACCCACCACTGCGGTCGGCTCGTTCAGCTGGTCCCTTACTGTCAGCCGAGCCAGCATCTGCTAGCGCCACGTCAACCAAGCCAGCGTCTGCTCACGCCACGTCAACCAAGCCATTGCCTGTGAACGTCATATCTGCTTCTCTCGAACCTGCACCAGCTGCCGTTCCTACCAAGTCAAGTCACGTCACAATCACTGTCCCTGCCAGGACAAGTCAAGATACAGCTGCTGTTCCTGTCAGGCCAAATCATGTCGCAGCAGTCGTTTCTTCAGAGCCAAGTCAAGCAGCTGTTCCCTCCGAGCCAGGCCAAACCACAGCTGTCCCTGTCACGCCAAATCAAGTTACAGCTGCTGTCCCTGCCGAGTCGAGTCACGTCACAGTCACTGTTCCTGCCAGGACAAGTCAAGATACAGCTGCTGTTCCTGTCAGGCCAAGTCAAGCAGCTGTTCCCTCCGAGCCAAGCCAAGCCACAGCTGTCCCTCTCACGCCAAATCAAGTCACTGCTGCTCCTGTCATGAAGAGTCAGGTCATAGCTACTCCTTCACTGCCAAGTCACATCTCCCCTGAGCATCCAGAGCCTTCACTCTCAAGCCATACAGAACCAACGCTCCCAAGCCATACAGAGCCAACGCTCCCAAGCCATGCAGAGCCAACGCACCTAAGCCATGCAGAGCCAACGCTCCCAAGCCATGCAGAGCCAACGCTCCCAAGCCATGCAGAGCCAACGCTCCCAAGCCATGCAGAGCCAATGCTCCCAAGCCATGCAGAGCCAACGCTCCCAAGCCATGCAGAGCCAACGCTGCCAAGCCATGCAGAGCCAACGCTCCCAAGTCCCACAGAGCCAACGCTCCCAAGCCCCACGCCAAATGACCCGGAGGGCATTCCTCCGCCAACTGTGCTACCTGTTATGGCTATCGCCATTTTGAGTGTGTGGGCTGCACACTGTGCCCCAGTGGCCTCTTCTGCCCATGAGTCTGCCCACAAGTTTGTTCTGGAGAGCTCTTCTGCACGCATGTCCGCTGCGCCTATACCTCCTTCGGAGGTGGCGTCCATAGCGGAACTTCACGCTCTGCCCGCTCAGCCAAGGCTTCACGCTCTGCCAGCACCGCCAAGGCTTCTCGCTCTGCCCGCTCCGCCAAGGCTTCACGCCCTGCCCGCTCCGCCAAGGCTTCACGCTCTGCCAGCACCGCCAAGGCTTCACGCTCTGCCCGCTCCGCCAAGGCTTCACGCTCTGCCCGCTCCGCCAAGGCTTCACGCTCTGCCCGCTCCGCCAAGGCTTCACGCTCTGCCCGCTCAGCCAAGGCTTCACGCTCTGCCCGCATCGCCAGTGCTCCCTGCTCTGCCAGCGCCGCCAAAATTCCCTGCCCTGTCTGCTCCGCCAAGGTTCCTTGCTCTGTCTGCCCCGCCAAGACTCCCTGCTCTGCCTGCACCGCCTAGGTTCCCTGTCATCTCTGTCTTGGCGTTTGGGGCCGTTCCAGAAGTCTCTGTCTGCCCAGGAACTGCCCCGAAAGTCGGTCCTGAAGTTCTCGTCTGCCTGGTCACGGCTATGGAGGCCACGTTCTCCCATGAACTCTCTACTTCTCTCCTTGCTCTGTCTGCCTCCTCTATCCCTGTTCTCCCCAGGTCCCAGTCCATGATGCGGCCACCTGTTCCGCCCTGGAGGGCTTCTACGCCTCCTGTTCCGCCCTGGAGGGCCCCTGCGCCTCCTGTTCCGCCCTGGAGGGCTTCTACGCCTCCTGTTCCGCCCTGGAGGACTCCTGTGCCTCCTGTTCCGCCCTGGAGGGCTCCTGCGCCTCCTGTTCCGTCCTGGAGGGCTCCTGCGCCTCCTGCTCCGCCCTGGAGGGCTCCTGCGCCTCCTGCTCCGCCCTGGAGGGCTCCTGCGCCTCCTGGTCCGCCCTGGAGGGCTCCTGCGCCTCCTGCTCCGCCCTGGAGGGTTCCTGCGCCTCCTGCTCCGCCCTGGAGGGCTCCTGCGCCTCCTGCTCTGCCCTGGAGGGCCGCTCCGCCTCCTGCTCCGCCCTGGAGGGCTCCTAAACCCCTTGCTCCGCCTTCGGCTTCGCCCCGGAGGGCTTCTACGCTTCCTGCTCTGCCCCAGAGGGTCGCTAAGCCTCCTGCTCCGCCCTGGAGGGCTCCTAAGACTCTTGCTCCACCTCAAAGGACTGCTCCTGAATCTCCTGCCCTGCTCTGGAGGGCCTTTGCCCCACCTGTTCTGCCTCAGTCTCCTGGCCCCCCCACCGCTCCCCTGGACTGTTTCCTCCTGTTGTTTTTTGGAGCGTCTGGAAGCCGCTCCTTGGGGGGGGGCTATGTTACGCCAGGCCAGCAGAGGGAGCCCTTACCCCCACTGACTGTTGCTGCTCCCTCTGCTGCCTCTATGGTTACTTCCTGTTTGTCTACCATAAAGGCCAGCTTCACACACACACTCATTGCGAAGTATTGATTTACATTTGTGGACATTACTGAGCATTTTTCCCTGTTTGTTTTCCCTGTTTTCCTAGTCATAGTCATAGTCAGTTTATCCCTAGTCTTAGTCGTAGTTTTCTAGTTTCTGGTTTTCATTTCCCTGTTTCCTTTGGACTGCTCACCTGGATTTTGACCCACGCTTGTTCTTTGGATTACGCTATTGGATTATCTTTGCTGTTGATGTTTGCTGGTGATCGACCCTGTCTGTTCTGACCTCGTCTAAATAAAGCCTTGCATTTGGATCCCCACTCTCAGTCATCCCGTTTGTAACAGTAACAATTTTTTTTAAGTTGACTCAACAAATTGTTTTTTACAGTGTTCAAATATGGAAAAATAAATAAATAAAGGGTCTCAATAAAATATGTGTATGGTTGTCACATGACCAGAGCAGTTTATTTCCTGTTTGCACCATGAGACGATGATGGTTCAATTAAAGCTCCAAAACATATGACTAGTAAAGTACACATTTGTTACACATCATCTCTAAGGTGTCTAGTATTAATATATAAATTCACATATTGTAGTTGTCTATTGAAGTAACATTGAAGTAACCTATGTGTACGTGTGTGTACCTGTCTAGTGGAAAATTATTAAAAGAACTTTATTTCAACTTTGTGTAGCACTCATCACTATATGCACCATATAACCCACCGCTTACAATTGTGACTGACTAGAAAAACACAATTTTTCACACACTTTTCCCCCAAAAATTTTTAAAAATAATTATTATTTCAAAGGGCAATTAATGACACATAATTTGGATATTTTTCATGTCTGGGAAATATTTGGGATTAAATGGGTTATTGAGTCTTCCTGCATTTATCATGTGGAGATTTTACCAGATGAATAGTTGTTTCACTCACCCAGATCACTGGCCTTCTGTCTAATATATCTCATCTTTTGACACCCCATTAGCTGAGATGACGTACACCTGACAGTATGTCAGTTCCTCAGGGCTTGCTCCCTGACTAGTCTACCATCACGCTCCCTAACTGGGCTCCCTAACTAGTCTCCCATCACGCTCCATAACTAGGCTCCCTAACTAGGCTCCCTAACTAGTCTCCCATCAATCATGACATAATCATCATGTAACTTTTCTGAGTCGACTGAACTAAAAATTTTAAGCCAGATAACAAACTAACTAGTCTCCATAACTAGGGTCACTAACTAGTCTCCATAACTAGGGTCACTAACTAGTCTCCCTAACTAGGGTCCCTAACTAGTCTCCCCAACTAGGGTCCCTAACCCTAACGCTAACTAGGGTCCCTATCTAGGGTCCCTAACTAGGGTCCCTAGCTAGTCTCCCTAACTAGTCTCCCTAACTAGGGTCCCTAGCTAGTCTCCCTAACTAGTCTCCCTATCTAGGGTCCCTATCTAGTCTCCCTAACTAGGGTCCCTAGCTAGGCTCCCTAACTAGGGTCCCTAACTAGGCTCCCTATCTAGGGTCCCTAACTAGGGTCCCTAACTAGTCTCCTTATCAAGGGTCCCTAACTAGTCTCCCTAACTAGGGTCCCTCACTAGTCTCCCTAACTAGTCTACCATCACGCTCCCTAACTAGGGTCCCTAACTAGTCTCCTTATCAAGGGTCCCTAACTAGTCTCCCTAACTAGGGTCCCTCACTAGTCTCCCTAACTAGTCTACCATCACGCTCCCTAACTAGGGTCCCTAACTAGTCTCCCTAACTAGTCTATATCACGCTCCCTAACTAGGGTTCCTAACTAGGCTCCCTAACTAGGGTCCCTAGATAGGGTCCCTCACTAGTCTCCCTAACTAGTCTACCATCACGCTCCCTAACTAGGGTCCCTAACTAGTCTCCCTAACTAGTCTATATCACGCTCCCTAACTAGGGTCCCTAGATAGGGTCCCTAACTATTCTCCCTAACTAGGGTCCCTAGATAGGGTCCCTAGCTAGGGTCCCTAACTAGTCTCCCTAACTAGGGTCCCAACTCAGCCACAATTCAACCATAACTCAGCCACAACTCAACCACAACTCAACCTGTCTTCAGCCACAACCCAACCACAACTCAGCCACAACCCAGCCACGACTCAACCTGTCTTCAGCCACAACTCAACCACAACTCAGCCACAACTCAACCACAACTCAGCCACAACTCAACCACAACCCAACCACAACTCAGCCACAACTTAACCACAACTCAGCCACAACTTAACCACAACTCAGCCACAACTCAGCCACAACCCAACCACAACCCAACCACAACCCACAACAGCCACAACCCAGCCACGACTCAGCCACAACTCAAACACAACTCAGCCACAACTCAACCACAACTCAGCCACAACTCAACCACAACCCAACCACAACTCAGCCACAACTTAACCACAACTCAGCCACAACTTAGCCACAACTCAGCCACAACCCAACCACAACCCAACCACAACCCACAACAGCCACAACCCAGCCACGACTCAGCCACAACTCAAACACAACTCAGCCACAACTCAGCCACAACTCAACCACAACCCAACCACAACTCAGCCACAACTTAACCACAACTCAGCCACAACTTAGCCACAACTCAGCCACAACCCAACCACAACCCAACCACAACCCACAACAGCCACAACCCAGCCACGACTCAGCCACAACTCAAACACAACTCAGCCACAACTCAACCACAACTCAGCCACAACTCAACCACAACCCAACCACAACTCAGCCACAACTTAACCACAACTCAGCCACAACTTAGCCACAACTCAGCCACAACCCAACCACAACCCAACCACAACCCAGCCACAACTCAGCCACGTCTCAGCCACGACTCAGCCACAACTCAGCCACGACTCAGCCACTACTCAGCCACAACCCAGCCACGACTCAGCCACAACTCAAACACAACTCAACAGAGAGCACCTATAGTTACTTTCTTTTTATATCTTCTTGTTGGTGTAGATTTTTCTTTTTTGACTAGTTGGCATACTTTGTTATGATGATTGCCTGAGGAATTTCTGTTTTAATTTGAAAATAAATGTATATAATTATTCATTGTGTGATGTTACCGTAATTTGGATTTAGATTTTTTTTTCATACAACAAACACATTAACCTGTTTAATCAATCAAGTAAAACAGTTTTTCATTTTAAAAGCTGTAAACACTTTTCTGATGGATGTTTTACTGCACTACCTGCACTTATACACAAATAAAATTTGTTGAGTCAGGTTAAAATAGTTTGTTACACTGCTTCCTTCGATATTTGAGTTGATTCAACTTTTTTAAGTTGACACTTAATATAACTTAGTCACACATAATGTGACATTACATGATGAAATCTAGTACGACAGAAGAACACAGTCAGTGACTGAACTCTGACTCTATGGTTAGGGTTAGAGATGTAGGAGTGTAACTCACAGACTGGCCCTTCTTGTGTTTGCGGCGGTACAGAACGGTCCAGTTGATCTGTCTGGGATTCCTCATTTCCTCATTCCTCAATATTTTTATTGTTGTATAGTTGTATTTATGTATAAATAAGACAATTACTTATTCTTTTTAGAAAAATAATACAGCAATATTTCACAGAAAGGGCAAATAGGAAGTGCAAAGTTGGCTCTTCCATATGATGACAATGAGTGTGTTTCTGCATGTGTATATGTGTCTGGATGTGTCTGTGGGCAGATTTTGGTGGAAATTAAGATGGGAAGCATCGATTTCTAAAAGAAATGTGTATTTGAATTTAAAAGATGATCATAATTTAATAGATTTTTTTTTTTTGCCATTTGTCATTGTGGTACACTGTTGGCCAGAATTAGAAAGAGCTTTATTGCCAAGTGTGTTCAATCATCACGCTCCGTAACTAGTCTCCCTAACTAGTCTCCCTAAGTAGTCTACCATCACGCTCCCTAACTAGGGTCCCTAACTAGTCTCCCTAACTAGTCTACCATCACGCTCCCTAACTAGGGTCCCTAAGTAGTCTCCGTAACTAGTCTACCATCACGCTCCCTAACTAGGGTCCCTAACTAGTCTCCCTAACTAGTCTACCATCACGCTCCCTAACTAGGGTCCCTAACTAATCTCCCTAACTAGTCTACCATCACGCTCCCTAACTAGGGTCCCTAACTAGTCTCCCTAACTAGTCTATATCACGCTCCCTAACTAGGGTCCCTAACTAGGGTTCCTAACTAGGCTCCCTAACTAGGGTCCCTAGATAGGGTCCCTCACTAGTCTCCCTAACTAGTCTACCATCACGCTCCCTAACTAGGGTCCCTAGATAGGGTCCCTCACTAGTCTCCCTAACTAGTCTACCATCACGCTCCCTAACTAGGGTCCCTAACTAGTCTCCCTAACTAGTCTATATCACGCTCCCTAACTAGGGTCCCTAGATAGGGTCCCTAACTATTCTCCCTAACTAGGGTCCCTAGATAGGGTCCCTAACTAGTCTCCCTAACTAGGGTCCCTAGCTAGTCTCCCTAACAGGGGTCCCAACTCAGCCACAATTCAACCATAACTCAGCCACAACTCAACCACAACTCAACCTGTCTTCAGCCACAACCCAACCACAACTCAGCCACAACTCAGCCACAACCCAGCCACGACTCAACCTGTCTTCAGCCACAACTCAACCACAACTCAGCCACAACTCAACCACAACTTAACCACAACTCAGCCACAACTTAGCCACAACCCAACCACAACCCAACCACAACCCACAACAGCCACAACCCAGCCACGACTCAGCCACAACTCAAACACAACCCAGCCACGACTCAGCCACAACTCAAACACAACTCAGCCACAACCCAACCACAACTCAGCCACAACTTAACCACAACTCAGCCACAACTTAGCCACAACTCAGCCACAACCCAACCAGCCACGACTCAACCTGTCTTCAGCCACAACTCAACCACAACTCAGCCACAACTCAACCACAACTCAGCCACAACTTAACCACAACTCAGCCACAACTTAGCCACAACTCAGCCACAACCCAACCACAACCCAACCACAACCCACAACAGCCACAACCCAGCCACGACTCAGCCACAACTCAAACACAACTCAGCCACAACTCAACCACAACTCAGCCACAACTCAACCACAACCCAACCACAACTCAGCCACAACTTAACCACAACTCAGCCACAACTTAGCCACAACTCAGCCACAACCCAACCACAACCCAGCCACAACTCAGCCACGTCTCAGCCACGACTCAGCCACAACTCAGCCACGACTCAGCCACTACTCAGCCACAACCCAGCCACGACTCAGCCACAACTCAAAGACAACTCAACAGAGAGCACCTATAGTTACTTTCTTTTTATATCTTCTTGTTGGTGTAGATTTTTCTTTTTTGACTAGTTGGCATACTTTGTCATGATGATTGCCTGAGGAATTTCTGTTTTAATTTGAAAATAAATGTATATAATTATTCATTGTGTGATGTTACCGTAATTTGGATTTAGATTTTTTTTTCATACAACAAACACATTAACCTGTTTAATCAATCAAGTAAAACAGTTTTTCATTTTAAAAGCTGTAAACACTTTTCTGATGGATGTTTTACTGCACTACCTGCACTTATACACAAATAAAATTTGTTGAGTCAGGTTAAAATAGTTTGTTACACTGCTTCCTTCGATATTTGAGTTGATTCAACTTTTTTAAGTTGACACTTAATATAACTTAGTCACACATAATGTGACATTACATGATGAAATCTAGTACGACAGAAGAATACAGTCAGTGACTGAACTCTGACTCTATGGTTAGGGTTAGAGATGTAGGAGTGTAACTCACAGACTGGCCCTTCTTGTGTTTGCGGCGGTACAGAACGGTCCAGTTGATCTGTCTGGGATTCCTCATTTCCTCATATTCCTCATTCCTCAATATTTTTATTGTTGTATAGTTGTATTTATGTATAAATAAGACAATTACTTATTCTTTTTAGAAAAATAATACAGCAATATTTCACAGAAAGGGCAAATAGGAAGTGCAAAGTTGGCTCTTCCATATGATGACAATGAGTGTGTTTCTGCATGTGTATATGTGTCTGGATGTGTCTGTGGGCAGATTTTGGTGGAAATTAAGATGGGAAGCATCGATTTCTAAAAGAAATGTGTATTTGAATTTAAAAGATGATCATAATTTAATAGATTTTTTTTTTTTGCCATTTGTCATTGTGGTACACTGTTGGCCAGAATTAGAAAGAGCTTTATTGCCAAGTGTGTTCAATCATCACGCTCCGTAACTAGTCTCCCTAACTAGTCTCCCTAAGTAGTCTACCATCACGCTCCCTAACTAGGGTCCCTAACTAGTCTCCCTAACTAGTCTACCATCACGGTCCCTAAGTAGTCTCCCTGACTAGTCTTCCATCACGCTCCCTAACTAGGGTCCCTAACTAGTCTCCCTAACTAGTCTACCATCACGCTCCCTAACTAGGGTCCCTAACTAGTCTCCCTAACTAGTCTACCATCACGCTCCCTAACTAGGCTCCCTAACTAGGGTCCCTAGATAGGGTCCCTAACTAGGCTCCCTAACTAGGGTCCCTAGATAGGGTCCCTAGATAGGGTCCATAACTAGGCTCCCTAACTAGCTCCCCAACCCAGCCACGACTCAGCCACAACTCAGCCACAACTCAAACACAACTCAGCCACAACTCAACCACAACTCAGCCACAACTCAACCACAACCCAACCACAACTCAGCCACAACTTAACCACAACTCAGTCACAACTCAACCACAACTCAGCCACAACTCAACCACAACCCAACCACAACTCAGCCACAACTTAACCACAACTCAGCCACAACTTAGACACAACTCAGCCACAACCCAACCACAAATCAGCCACAACTCAGCCACAACTCAACCACAACTCAGCCACAACTCAACTACAACCCAACCACAACTCAGCCACAACTTAACCACAACTCAGCCACAACTTAGACACAACTCAGCCACAACCCAACCACAAATCAGTCACAACTATATAGATCCTCATAGATAGTCATAGATCCTCTTCTGAATATTATTAATTCGTCACTATCATTAGGATATGTCCCCAAAACCTTCAAAATAGCTGTTATTAAGCCACTCATTAAAAAACCACAACTTGACCCCTATGAATTAATTAACTACAGACCAATTTCGAATCTCCCTTTTCTGTCAAAGATACTAGAAAAGGTAGTATCCTCACAATTATGCTCCTTCTTAGAGAAAAATGGTATCTGTGAGGATTTCCAGTCAGGTTTTAGACCATATCATAGTACTGAGACTGCTCTAATTAGAGTAACAAATGACCTGCTATTGTCAAGCGAACGTGGTTGCATCTCTCTATTAGTGCTACTGGATCTTAGTGCCGCATTTGATACTATTGACCACAACATTCTTTTAAATAGACTTGAAAATTATGTAGGCATTAGTGGTAGTGCACTGGCATGGTTCAAATCGTACTTATCTGACCGTCATCAGTTTGTGGCAATAAATGAAGAGGTATCATTTAGATCGCAAGCGCAGTATGGAGTACCTCAAGGCTCAGTGCTAGGGCCATTACTTTTTACACTTTACATGTTACCCTTGGGAGATATCATCAGGAAACATGGTGTTAGCTTTCATTGTTACGCTGATGATACTCAGCTCTACATTTCTTCGCAGCCCGGCAAAACATATCCATTCGAAAAACTAACAGAATGCATAGCTGATATTAAAAACTGGATGGCGAATAACTTCTTACTGTTAAATTCTGCAAAAAACAGAGGTATTAATTATTGGACCTAAAACCTCCACAAGTAATGACCTAAAACACAGTCTAATACTAGATGGCTGCTCTGTAAATTCGTCGTCATCAGTCAGGAACCTAGGCATCCTATTCGATAGCAATCTCTCCTTTGAAAGCCACATTTCTAGCATCTGCAAAACCGCATTTTTCCATCTTAAAAATATATCGAAATTACGACCTATGCTATCAATGTCAAATGCTGAAACATTAATTCATGCGTTCATGACCTCAAGAATAGATTATTGTAATGCTTTATTGGGTGGTTGTTCTGCACGCTTAATAAACAAACTCCAGCTGGTCCAAAATGCAGCAGCTAGAGTTCTTACTAGAACCAGAAAGTATGAGCATATTAGCCCAGTTCTGTCAGCACTGCATTGGCTCCCTATTAAACATCGTATAGATTTTAAAATCTTGCTAATTACTTATAAAGCCCTCAATGGTTTAGCTCCTCAGTACTTGAACGAGCTCCTATCGTATTATAGTCCTTCACGTCCGCTGCGTTCTCAAAATTCTGGCAATTTGATAATACCTAGAATATCAAAATCAAGTGCCGGCGGCAGATCATTTTCTTATCTAGCGCCTAAACTCTGGAACAATCTACCTAACACTGTTCGGGAGGCAGACACACTCTGTCAGTTTAAATCTAGATTAAAGACACATCTCTTTAACCTGGCTTACACATAAAATCATTAACACATTTCTATAATTCAAATCCGTTAAAGGATTGTTAGGCTGCATTAATTAGGTCAACCGGAACCGAAAACACCTTCCATAACACCTGATGCACTCGTTGCATCGTAAAAAGAATGGCATCTACGCTAATATTAGTCTGTTTCATTCTTATTCCGAGGTCACCGTAGCCACCAGATCCAGCCTGTATCCGGATCAGATGGTCACTCCAGTCCCCCGGATCCAGGCCGTACCCAGCTTAGATCGTGGATCACCACCTAGAGATGACTTCAATAGCCGTGGATGTCAACCAGATGAGCTCCAAGGCGGATCATCAATAAAGACCTCGCCAACCTTGACGGCCATCGGCACTACACCACAGGATCCTGATGAGTTCTCTACAATCAGACATTGGTACAAACTGCTGGTTTGGTCTGGCCAGAGGAGAACTGGTCCCCCGACTGAGCCTGGTTTCTCCCAAGGTTTTTTTTCTCCATTTCTGTCACCTGTGGAGTTTTGGTTCCTTGCCGCTGTCGCCTCTGGCTTGCTTAGTTGGGGACATTTTCCAGCGATATCGTATACTATTTGAACTGAACTGACGATGATATCACTGAATTCATTGATGAACTGCCTTTAACTGAAAATTGATTGTTACAATAATGCGTTACTTACACACTATTGAGCTGTTTAAATACTGTGCAGTTGCTTTGACACAATCTGTATTGTAAAAGACGCTATATAAATAAAGGTGACTTGACTTGACTTGACTAGGGTAGGTGTAGGGCCATAGAAAATACGGTTTGTACAGTATAAAAGCCATTACGCCTATGGAATGTCCCCATAAAAGATGTAAACCCAACATGTGTGTGCGTGTGTGTGCGTGTGTGTGTGTGTGTGTGTGTGTGCGTGTGTGTGTGTGTGCGTGTGTGTGTGTGTGTGTGTGTGTGTGCGTGTGTGTGTGTGCGTGTGTGTGTGTGTGTGTGTGTGTGTGTGTGTCTGTGTGTGTGGTACCTTCTCTGTAAGTTGTCGGGATGCAGAAGTTGTGTAGCGTGTGTAGATCCATTCACATTAATCACATGCAGTGTCACTTCAGGATTCATTTGTCCAGCCTGTTGCACACACAATGAAATTATATCAGTATTCTGTTGTTCACGGTCACAGCTGTAAATAACAGTAACTAACTAGCCATAATTTAACAGAGGATTTTGAAGGATTTGTAACGTTTAAACTGAATGCAAAAAACAAGTGATGTAGACTTTGTTTTGGGCTTGTGATTAACTAAAATAGTGAGTTTTAATTAACGGTTTCTCCGATGCTGTTTGACTGCATTAGCATCTATTTCATGCTCACAGAATGGATAAACTACAACAGGTGAACAAGTCAGCTGTGTGACGCCAGCACTGGATTATCAACATTAAAGTCTAGATTTTAAGCAATCTACATTTTTGATGAAACTATATTAATTCATGAGTTGCAAATCTTTTCTAAGATACACATTCAGCAGCAGGATAGTAGGTTGAGACAGACGGCCGTCCGCGTACCTTCGGGTATGGATACTGTTGTGCTCGAGGGTAAAGCGTTCCTGTGAAACGCGGCAGCTGCATGTTGGGCACCAGAGTGTCGTTGATGGTGAGAAATGCCAGACTGGAGCCTGATGGAGACCACCAGTGGGCAGCTGAAGAGTGCAGGACCTCCTCTGATAGACAAATAGCTAAGGTTAGGCTCAGCTAATCGGAAAGGGCCAGTAAAATAATAACAAAAACAACAGTAATAGCACAGCTTGTGTTGTTCATGTGTGATGATGGTTTGTTACCCTCATAAAGCCAGTCAGTTATTCCATTAAATACTAGGCCATCTCGCCCCGATGACGTCAGTCTGAGAGAACTGCTCTTCACGTCTGGCTGATAGTAAATATTATTCTCAAATATGTACACCTGAGACAGAGAGAGAACGAGCTGTCACTCTCAAAAAAGAAAGGAAGCTCTGCATAAGAAGGTGCAAACAGCTGGTAGGATCATGGACTCGCAGCTCTCAGGCATTTAAAGCACTGTGTGTTTTCAAGTCTTTCCATTTATATGTGTTTGTCCAGCAGATGTCCTCAGTGCAGTGTTTTGTGAACCATTTTACATAGCATTTGGCTCAACTGAATCTCAATCCCAATTACTCTCGATTCCCAACACCTCTGGATCAAATAATCGACTCCCAGCCCTTTCTAATTGCATTTTGACTGCAGTGTAATGGAAATACTGTCAGTCACTTTAATTGCTGGTTTAAATGTGTATTACAGCACCATTAGTGTTTACCTGCTACTGTTGTTTCTGACAAGATTGCATTTACTGAAGTAGTATATACAGAGATTGTTAGGGTTTCTGACCAATATATATCCATGCTGTTACCTGTTTGTTCTTTCAGCAAGGATGCACAAATAAGAAATGAGAAGCACCCCATGTGTTTTACTCACCAGCTGTTGACCGTGATTTCCCCATGATGCAAACTGTAAAACACAATCAGAGACCTCCGGTGGGTTCAGTTCATGCACTTCTCTGCAGTCACACACACAGAAAGAGAAGAGCACCTTCATCACATTACATTCACATAAATAACAGTTCTTCTATGCTCATTATCTGTCTGTGTATGTAATACCGTGTTTGTAAGTTGTAGATCAAGTAAGATGCAAGGTAGGAGTATCGATACACCTAAAAACAACACAAACAAAACTAAGTCCAAAATTGTTTAGTCGAAACCAAAACACAATGCCATACATAACATTCATGACAACACAACACCGAACATAACTAAAATTTATTTTATATATCCTACTGACTTCCAGCTATGGAGTTTTGTCCTCTAGAGGACATTATATATTTTAAGTAATTTCTCTGTGACCTTACATGTCAAAGTCTGTCTGTCCTGTAAAGAGCGCATTCAGGGCTTTTCAGAGATACCAAATGTTTGGACGTTTGACTGCTCCCTACTCCCTTTCCTTGGTCTTTAAGTATGACTGACATTAATTTAGTGATCAACTTTAACACCCTTATGGAAATAAAATATTTTGTAAAAAAAAAAAAAAAAATTCCGTCATAAATCAACATCTTGGAAAATTTTTATGGGGTTTCAAATCAAAATATGACTTTCTGTTACGAAACAGGACATTGATTTTCTAACCCATGTCTACTATAGAGGACAACTGGACTTGAAGCATGTTTGTTACACATTTTGGGAGACACAAGTGAATAGGAAAACAAATTATATGTCATTTTTTCTATGAAATATTAGATATTATTATGAAAGTCCTGCCAATTAATACTCCCATTATTACACTTCTTTACATTACATTTAAACTTGACCTCTGACCTTTCTAACATCATATGCCAGTAACACGTAGTTGAGGTCTGGTGACACGGCAGACTTGGAGGCCTTGAACTCTGTCTGTGTGAAAAATCAAACAATAAACGGTTATCCTTATACAATCAATATTATGATGCTGAAGTGTTACAGTCTGTCACTATTAATTGTGATTTTAATATATTAATGAAATTAAATTGCTGCTACACATTGTACATTGTGAATGTATGACAATGAATTTCAATCACAACAGGTTAGTCTGAACTTTTATTTAGAGGACATACTTTGGATTCAAGGTGCACATTTTAGGTTCATGCGGTACGTTTTCTCTCATTTTCTATCAGGCTGTTTATCATAGGGTCATAGGGTCCACACTAGGCTTCCATGTTACATGTTTGTTGCATAAGAAATATTTTTTTCTGCTCTTGCACCTGTTTTAAAAGTTAATTGCAGTTTTCCCATTTGAAATACTTGTATAACATCACTCACAAATGTGGTGTTTTTCATTAAAACCTCTGTGTGATTGGTCTCCATGTTCAGCATCTTTAGATCTCCGTGTCTGTCCTTGTAAATGAGTTGTTGATCTGAAACATATTCACACAAACAGCACATGCTCTAAACAGCAGCGTGACACCGCTATTCAGATTCAAGGTTTAGGATTGTTTAATAGAGTCTACATACAGTGGGAAAAGAATTCAGACCCCCTTAAATGTTTCACTCTTTGTTATATTGCAGCCATTTGCTGAAATCATTTAAGTTTATTTTTTTCCTCATTAAATGTACACACAGCACCCCATACTGACAGAAAAACACAGAATTGTTGACATTTTTGCAGATTTATTAAAAAAGAAAAACTGAAATATCACATGGTCCTAAGTATTCAGACCCTTTGCTCAGTATTTAGTAGAAGCACCCTTTTGATCTAATACAGCCATGAGTCTTTTTGAGAAAGATGCAACGAGTTTTTCACACCTGGATTAGGGGATCCTCTGCCATTCCTCCTTGCAGATCCTCTCCAGTTCTGTCAGGTTGGATGGTAAACGTTGGTGGACAGCCATTTTTAGGTCTCTCCAGAGATGCTCAATTGGGTTTAAGTCAGGGCTCTGGCTGGGCCATTCAAGAACAGTCACGGACAATCACTCCTTCATTCTTTTATCTGTGAGCTTAGGGTCATTGTCTTGTTGGAAGGTAAACCTTCGGCCCAGTCTGAGGTCCTGAGCACTCTGGAGAAGGTTTTCGTCCAGGATAACCCTGTACTAGGCCGCATTCATCTTTCCCTCGGTTGCAACCAGTCGTCCTGTCCCTGCAGCTGAAAAACACCCCCACAGCATGATGCTGCCACCACCACGCTTCACTGTTGGGACTGTATTGGACAGGTGATGAGCAGTGCCTGGTTTTCTCCACACATACCATTTAGAATTAAGGCCAAACAGTTCTATCTTGGTCTCATCAGACCAGAGAATCTTATTTCTCACCATCTTGGAGTCCTTCAGGTGTTTTTTAGCAAACTCCATGCGGGCTTTCATGTGTCTTGCACTGAGGAGAGGCTTCCGTCGGGCCACTCTGATATAAAGCCCCGACTGATGGAGAGCTGCAGTGATGGTTGACTTTCTACAACTTTCTCCCATCTCCCAACTGCATCTCTGGAGCTCAGCCACAGTGATCTTTGGGTTCTTCTTTACCTCTCTCACCAAGGCTCTTCTCCCCCATAGCTCAGTTTGGCTGGACGGCCAGCTCTAGGAAGGGTTCTGGTCATCCCAAACGTCTTCCATTTAAGGATTATGGAGGCCACTGTGCTCTTAGGAACCTTAAGTGCAGTAGAAATTGATTCTCATTTGCTCTGACATGCACTGTGAGCTGTAAGGTCTTATATAGACAGGTGTGTGGCTTTCCTAATCAAGTCCAATCGGTATAATCAAACACAGCTGGACTCAAATGAAGGTGTAGAACCATCTCAAGGATGATCAGAAGAAATGGACAGCACCTGAGTTAAATATATGAGTGTCACAGCAAAGGGTCTGAATACTTATGACTATGTGATATTTTAGTTTTTCTTTTTTAATAAATCTGCAAAAATGTCAACAATTCTGTGTTTTTCTGTCAATATGGGGTGCTGTGTGTACATTAATGAGGAAAAAAATGAAATGAAATGATTTCAGCAAATGGCTGCAATATAACAAAGAGTGAAGCATTTAAGGGGGTCTGAATACTTTCCGTACCCACTGTGTATATGTGTTAACCGATGTGTGTGTCTGCTTGACAGGTCTTGTTTAGTCCAACACAGTTGCTGCAGAACTGATCTGAGATTGAGACGGAGGTAATGAGTGTGATCTTTCTCACCAGAAACCCACTGAGCTTCGAGATCGTGATCCTGCAGCTCACTGGAGAAAAGATCATCCAGGGTCAGACAGGATTCCAGAGTGTGGTGAGCATTGCCTGAGACCATTAAAACACACACACACACACACACACACACACACACACACACACACACACACACACACACACATACTGGTTTACATGTTTTATGGGGACATTCCATAGGCGTAATGGTTTTTATACTGTACAAACCGTACTTTCTATGGCCCTACACCTACCCTACACCTAAACCTAGCCCTCACAGGAGATTGTGCAAACTTTTACTTCCTCAAAAAAACTCATTGTGCATGATTTATAAGCCTGTTTCCTCATGGGGACCTGAGAAATGTCCCCACAAGGTCAAAATCTACTGGTATTCCTATCCTTGTGGGGACATTTGGTCCCCATAACGTGATGAATACCAGGTACACACACACACACACACA
The DNA here is from genome assembly GCF_049309525.1 of Garra rufa. Taxonomy (NCBI): domain Eukaryota; kingdom Metazoa; phylum Chordata; class Actinopteri; order Cypriniformes; family Cyprinidae; genus Garra; species Garra rufa. Next base: position 2,247 of record NC_133372.1, on the reverse strand, counting down.
CACACACACACACACACACACACACACACACACACACACACACACACACACACACGTTCAGGGTTAAAGTTACAAATGCATCTTGTAGAAATGCTTCTCATGACTCCATTGAGCTCCATGTTAAGAGTCTACATGGACTAACTGATCTGTTTGACCTGATCAGTACTGAATCCGAATTTGCTCACTCTCTTTGCAAATAACATGTAATTTCTTTATTTCTTAAAACCAGAAAATTATTTGTCATTTCATCCTATTTTTTATATATATATTTTGCTTGGTCAGTGTGTATTTGTGGGTTTTGGTTCTTTTGCTGTTCTAGTCTGTGAGAACCTTTAAAACAGTAATTCCAAATAGATAAATAATTTAGTGAAGGGATATATGGAAGTGTAATGTAACACAAAGTTACCCGAAGCTGACATTTTTTGTGGCTCATTTGTGTGACATACATCTGCTTCTACTCTGTGAATAAATGTTTGCGGATACCGGAAACACACAGACCTTTAGACAGCAGAAAGATGGACAATCCGATCAGTGACAGCACAAACGCAATGACCAGAAGTGAGATTCCCACTCCTTTCCAGTTCATCTCAGTGGAAATACTTCCCACATCCTACAGAGAGAAAGAGAGAGAGAGAGAGATTTCAACCTTAAATATATTTGATAATACATTTCTATTCAGCTTTAACAGAATGTCTGGGTGACCGTTGTCAGTTTTACACTCAGTGACCCTGTTTACTTGCAGAAGGACATTACAATATTAACCCCTTAGCATTCCTGTCAAACTTAATTCAATGCCAAATGTTCCATGAGTGAAACGTTGGAATGCTAAGGGGTTAATCAGAAGGACATTAATATTAATCAGATCTTAATTTGAAAATGTGGTCAATGATTTGATCAAATGAATGATGCTTGTTTATTATAGTGCCACTTTAATGGTGCATTTATCATCTTTTGAACCAGGCATGTCCGGAGTTTGTTGTATGTTTTCACGTGTGTTTTAGATCCAGTCACTGTCTGTCAGTTTTTGGCCTTGCCGTTCTTTGTGTGCTGTGTTTGTGTTTGTGTCTCTAGATCTGTAATTCAGCCCCTTTTTAAATGAAAGACCTTTTATCTGCAGTCTTCATGACATCTATGGTGTCTAATGGTCCAAAATGATGACTTAATTATAAAAGCTAATCAAATAAAAGCTGTTCTAGATATGTTATTTACTTAGAAACTGAGAAGCTTCCACTTGAAAGCATCAGTGTAATGTGTGTTTGTGTTTGGACTGAATCTGATTGACTTTGTTCTATTTTTAATTGCATACTGAACACCTTTTTATTTTTCAAAACCAAAACCTTGTACAGCTCAGTTTTGTCTCTGTCTTGGATTCTGACAGAATGAGTCAGACTTTGAATGAATGCGTTTGATAAACCAACATAAATTTCCTTTAATGAAAAAAAAAAAAACGTTGCACTGTCTTTGAAAGCATTGTTATCTGGAAGCAGACAAACTCAAAAACCAAAGTTAAGATCCGTTTGTTTTTTAGGATTTAGGGAATTAAGACCATGTTAAAACATTTGAGTATGAGTACTGGGCATTATGCCATCATTTGTTTTGTTATATAACTTCTTTGAAATAAAGTCATCCCTTAACAATACGTCATTTTTGCCAAACAAGTACATTCTGTTTTTTTTGAGTAGGACAGACACTGAGTTTAATTACAGAATGCATTCCTTCAACACAATCACAGCACAATACGGATAGATTTGTTTTTCTTATTTCATTTTGTCTTTTTTTTTTCACTGGCATTAAGGCTTAACATGTTGTTAGTGATCAGCAGGAGATTAAAGTTAGAGTGAGTTTAACTTTAATCTCAAGCAACACAGACAGATACATTTGTAATTCTTTAGCATAAAGCTTAAAAGTAATCAGGGCGATTTAACGACAGGAACTTTTAAAACATGATCTGTATCATCTGCTCTTCTAAGCCCTTATTAACAGAGATGAGGAAGAGTTTAAATACTCTAGATTTAGTAAGTGACATACAACATCTGTTACTTTTCTTTTTATATCTGTATAAATATGTATGTTTTCATGATAAACAACAACAAAACCTGTATAAACACAAGCGCACGCCACAGGTTCCTTCATGCTCTACATTTAGATGCACTCAGTAAGTTTGAGTGAGTCTCATTAATGATTGAATGAAAGTCCTCTGACGTCTCCCTCGGGATCGGCCTGACCTTCATCCAGTTAAATCTTTAA
>NC_133371.1:50040952-50119186 GCF_049309525.1 Garra rufa | reverse complement strand
ATATATATATATGAATATTTTAAAATAGATAATTGAACGTTTGAGCGTATATATTTTTAAGTATATTAATATGTTCTCAAGTTCACGTAATCTTAAAGGCGCCAAAATGGATGTTGCTTAAACAACTTCTTAAAATGTTTGCTTTAAAAATGTGCTAAATTATTCTCTATTCGTACTCGAACTATGAATATTTCCAGTAATAATGAAACATCTGCTTTCCTGTTCAGGTACAAATTTATAAGAGAGATTGTGATTTTCTCACGGACTGAGCAGACTGTGTCCTAAATCTAGTTAGTTTCCTAACTAGACAGCGGTTTTAGACATGTAGCATTTTTGAACCGATACTGCGCGTCCAAAAATGCTGTCTAGTTAGGGAGCTTACTAGGGTTTTGAGACACAGCCGTGCTATTTGCCTCAGCGTTCTACTGATTTGGAATTCTGGTAGTGATACAGTCAATTAGGAGAGCTAAACAAATGTGAATGACAGCCCGTTTCATAGCAGCACATCTGACTCTCACCATCAATGAACATTTTTGAATTAAACACAAGGTAGAGCTCTGCTTTATATTCGTGACTGGAGAATATTATAGTGCTTCTTACTAACATTCCTTTATGTGAAAATAATCATGTATTTTATTTTATTTTTTAATTCAAGCAAAGACAGCTTGCTAAACATAGAAACACACACACACGCACGCACACATTTGTGTTCCTCTTCAGTTTACATGATTGGAAACCGCAGTGCTCTTGTCCATATCTGCACTGCCAGAGGAGTAATAACGGAATATGAAATAGAGTAAGATGAAGTCCGAGCAGGGTTTTGCAGGGTTGGGAAGTCGGGATTGAGTTAAATTACTTTTCAGATCGTGTCCACCTCAATTTATTAGGGAAGCCCCGAGAGGCAATGCAGTCTTATTTACAAGGCAAAGAGACGGTTGAAAAGAGCAACAGATGTCTGGATTTTTCAAGCTCCTGTGAACAGCGTCTTGGCCTCATTTAGTGGCTTTAATGGATTTCGAAACACTAGAATTAATGTTGAAATACGTTATCAAAGAATATTTGTGGTAAACATTGAGTTCTTACAATATGATGACTGTCTTTTTGTGCAGTAGCCTATACACTGAAAAACAGCTATTGAGGTAATTCGAAGATTTGTGAGATAATTCGAAGATCTTTGGATATTAAACATGCCATTTGCCACAGCAGCTGTGTGGCTTTAAGTCTTTCTGTGATTCTTCCTACTTATCGGCGTACACCACTTAAAATGTCTCATTTGAATAATTAAAAGCTTCTCATCCTGTCTCAATAATGTTCAGAGGAAGTCTGTTAAATCCTTACTAGAGCAAGTGTTATGGGAATATTTGTAAAGAGAACAAATAGGAAGTGTGTCTGCATCATGTTATTTTAATATGTGATGCTCCCATCTCAGCGTACGTCTGTGTGCTGCCTTATCTTTTTTTCACCAGATGAAATGGACTGTTATTTAGTAATTAACAGACGGCTATGAAATCCTCTTAACAGTGATTGAGACTTGCATTTTCCCCGCTGACTTCTGCAATCTTTTATTCCAGAGTGATCGATTTGGACGGACGCTTGCATTAACGTGGGGAAAAAAATTAGCCTCTGGATTTCAATGCGAAGCTTTTAATGGAAGGATACTGTTACAGAAGAAATAATGGGCTGCGGTCAGCAGATGAATGTCATTATGCTGATAAAGCCAAGAAAATTAAACAACATACTTAATAAGAGAAAGGAACATCAATAGACTATTTTTTCCATACACCATCAAACAGATTCAATTTTGTTTTCCTTCTCATCCACCTATAAATACTCACACCAAGAGGACTAATCATGCAAGAAAATGTGAGCTCCAGAATGGACACCCCCACCAACATCTCCCTGGTGGGGTCCGGGGACGCCGTGTCCGAGTCCCTGGAGTATAAAACGGTATCTGTGTTCCTGGTGCTGCTGGTATGTGGCGTGGGCATAGTGGGAAACATCATGGTCGTGCTGGTGGTTCTTACCACGCGGCACATGCGTACACCCACCAACTGCTATCTGGTTAGCTTGGCCGTGGCAGACCTGATGGTCCTGGTGGCCGCGGGTCTGCCGAACATCTCAGAGAGCCTGATGGCCACCTGGGTGTACGGGCAGACTGGGTGCCTGGGCATCACCTACTTTCAGTATCTTGGTATTAATGCGTCCTCCTGTTCGATCACAGCCTTCACTGTGGAAAGGTAAGACCTAAAATGAAAGGAAGTAACATACAATTAAAATTAAAATTAGTTCACTCAAAAATGAAAATTCTGTTATTACTCACCTTCATGTCATTCCAATACCAATCTCCAATCTGAGGATGCCAAAAATTTTAAATATAGAGGAAATCGCCTTTAAAGTTGTTCAAATGAAGTTCTTAGCAATGCATATCACTAATCAAAAATTAAGTTTTGATATATTTACGTTAGGAACTTCACAAAATATTGTCATGGAACATGATCTGTACTTAATAACTTAATGATTTTTGGCATAAACGAAACGAAAAATTTATAATTTTGACTTATACAATGTGTTTTTGGCTATTGCTACAAATATACCTGTGCTACTTAAAACTGGTTTTGTGGTCCAGAGTCACAATTTTAATTTGTGTTCCAAAGATGAACAAAGGTCTTACGGGCTTGGAACGACATGAGGGTGAGTAATTAATGACAGAATTTTCATTTTTGGGTGATCTGTTCCTTTAAATGGCTTAGAGCTGGGCACCGAGTTTATAATAAAAAGACTGTATATATTATAATATGAAAATAAGTTTAAAAAAATTAAAAAAATCACAAAAGTTTGACTTAATTGGAAAGGTATTAAACTTGGGAAGCATTGTGGCATTTGCTATATGAAATCAAGTAATCTTTGATCATGTCTAAATATATATCCAAATGTAAAACCAATTATAAGTATTTACGTCTGAAAGTACTTTTATAAGCAACTAGGGAATACACAACACAATATCCATTGTTTTTCAACACGGAAGTAAACTTCTTGGCGAAACTTCCAGTTAATTAGCCTCTATAGAGGGTTTGCACTTTTGTCACGATTTGTTCAGAATTTAGATATTAGCCTAATATTTTACCTACCCGACCAGAAAGAACAAACACGAATGTTGTCGAAATTCTTGCTCTGAAAATCCTGGTTCAGTTTGGCCAACCACAAGCGCCTTTTGTTCCTCAGACAATTTTTTGCACTATTTTCCTTTATTTCTTATAACCTTTGGCAGTCTATATTACTCCAAATGTTTTTTTTTTTCCGGTCTGACTGATTAGTACAGCCCAAAACATGACAATAATTGACCATTTTCAGCAGCAATAATAAGCTAAATATGCAAGTTTCGTTCAGATCAGTGGCACTGTTTACGTTCAGTGCCGCCAATATGGCCGACTAATGATGCATCATGAAAACACACTATAGGGAAATGATGAAAAGAATAACAATGTGCATTAAATGATAGCACTACAAGCCAGTGTGTTCATAATTAAGATAATACATTAAAATAATATGGTAAGACACACCAATTTGCGCTATTAAGCAGCAAAACCAGCTGTTTTGTATAGCTAAAAATGGCTAAACGTGAATAAGAGGAAGCCAGACCCATAAAATTTACTTTATAGCTTGATTTTATTTCATACACCAGATGGCACCAATTTGCCCTACATCGGATTTTAACAGCTATATTTTATATTATTTGAAACTAGCATTAAATTTTGTTCTTGTAATATTTGTATTATTTTATATAGAAATAAATGGTGCTTTTAAAATACAAAATTTAAAAAGACGAATTGTTGCTGGAACGCAATATATAATCTAGACACTAATTTCATTAAAGAATTTATGCTTATAGTCTTGGCTCCATGTCTTTAATTAAGAAATACTAGGTTAAATATATTTAACTAAATAATAAACATAAATTTTTTTATTGTTTCACAGATACATCGCTATATGTCACCCAATGAGGGCTCAAACTGTCTGCACGGTATCCCGAGCTAAACGCATCATTGCTGGGGTGTGGGCTTTCACCTGTGTTTACTGTATGCTCTGGCTGTTCCTGGTGGACATCCAGGTGAACCCTGACGGTCGTGTTCAGTGCGGCTACCGCGTCTCTCGAGACCTCTATCTGCCTATTTACCTGATCGACTTCGCCATCTTCTACGTGATCCCGCTGCTTCTGGCCATCGCTCTTTACGGTCTCATCGCCCGAATCCTTTACCTGAATCCTCTGCCCCACCCACCGGACTCGGGTACCATAACCGCTCCCACTCTCAGGAGGAGCTGCAAAGAACCAATAGACGCCGGAAAAGCGGGTCGCCAGGGACGGCCAAAGAGCGCGCTTTCTTCCCGAAAACAGGTGCGTGTGTGTTTGTGTGTGTCAGGGAAGTTTGTGTTTAGACAATTAATTCCGCATTTTGATATCCACTGAGATTGCAGGCAAGGGCAAACGAGGGGCAGTTCTTCCCTCATGTACCGTACCTTATGATTATTATCTCACATTTGTTTTTTGAAAGGTCAGTTCTCTTTTTTATGAGAATAATGTTTCACTCTTCTAAATGTCAGTTTGTGAGGAGAGGACTGTCGATGTTTTATTGGTGGAGATTAAAATAGTGTTTAAAGTAGGCACATTTAATTGCCATAATTTAGATAATCAAGTCAACACTTTATTTAATTATTATTTAATATAATATTTCATTCGGTTGCATTTTAGTTTGTAAAAGCCAACTGCCTAGAATTTTGCATAGAAAGTAAGAAAATATTTATAAATACCTACACTCAGGGGCGCCGCTCGCAATTTTGGGCCCTATGACAAAATATGAGGTTGGGCCCCCCCTACCACACAAAAGCAGATCTCTGGGGGCCCCTAAAAGGCGTGGGCCCTTAGAATTGTCCTAACTTACCCCCCCTTAGCGGCGCCCCTGCCTACACTACCAGTCAAAAGTTTTTGAACAGTAGGTTTTTTAATGTTTTTTTTAAGAAGTCTCTTCTGCTCACCAAGCCTGCATTTATTTGATCCAAAGCAAACACAGTAAAATTCTGAAACATTTTTACTATTTAAAATAACTGTTTTCTTTTTAAATGTATTTTAAAATGTAATTTATTTCGGTAATTTTCTGTAAGTTTTTAGCATCATTACCCCAGTCACATGATCCTTCAGAAATCATTCTAATATTCTGATTTGCTGCTCAAAAACATTTATTATTATTTTTATGTTGAAAACAGCTGAGTAGAATAAAAAAAAATATTCTGACTCCAAGCTTTTGAATGGTATAGTGTATAATGTTACAAAAGCTTTTTATTTCAGATAAATGCTGATCTTTGAATCTGTCTATTTATCAAGGAATCCTGAAAGTTTTGATCACAAAAATAATTTACATTTTAAAATATACTCAAATAGAAAATAATTATTTTAAATATAAAGATATTTTACAATTTTACTGTTTTTGCTGTATTTTGGATCAAATAAATCCAAATGCACGCAACAACTAACACTGCACAAGCCTTGGTGTCTGATTCATGAACAAATCACTCCTAGGCACAGATTCTTTTGATTGATGATTCAGTCAAAAGAATTCACAGCTTTGAATCAGAGTCACTCATTTAGGTGCCATTATATAGTCCACAGTCATTTTTTTGGCTATGTCTGATTCCTAAATGTTACCTTATTTATCTACTTGCTGTTTATATGACATTGCATAATTAAACACGCAGACTTTTAAATAGTGAATGAGCTCCAGCTGTACTTTACATAAGAAAAAGTCTGTTTGGGTGACATGTTGGAACCATTACCAAATCTTTTTACTGCTAGCGTCAAAGTGATAGTAATTTGTACTAAATGTTTCCTAAATGTAGTCATTTTTGTCTGGAGTTTCTATATAAAGCACAATAATATCTGCACACCTTCATTTGTGCAAATAAACACATATATGGATGCAGACCAAACATCTGAGCTCATTATTTATCATGTGAAAGTGTACTTAATGGCAGTATATCATCATAAAACGAGATCATCAGGATCTATCTCATCAGAAGAGAGGCATTAGGGACCATCAGAGTACTGTTTGGGTCTACATTACCGTCACTGCATCAGCCACAGCTGTGTTGTGACTGTGGAATAACAGACTCTGTGATAGATCATAGACATTAGAGGTATGATCTATGCAGGCAGTGAGAACACAAAAGGCATTTAGTCATACAAAGACCAAGAATTTTGAGTATTAGTAAGTTAAAGGAGAAGTTCAATTCCAGAATATGTCATCCAAGATGTTCATGTCGTTCTTTCTTCAGTCGAAAAGAAATAAAGGAAATAAAGGAAAAACATTTCAGGATTTTTCTGAAGTTGTGGACTTCAATGGTGGCCAATGGTTTGAAGGTCCAAACTGTTTCAATGCAGCTTCAAAAGGCTTTAAAGTTTACACAAGCCCAGCCAAGGAATAAGGGTCTTACACAGTTAATTGATCAGCCATTTTCTAAAAAAAAAATGTAAATCTATATTCTTTTAACCACAATTGCTTGTCCTACACCAGCCCTGACCTCACGCATTACCTAATCATGTTGGAAAGGTCACGCGTGGCGTAGGCGGAAGTACTGACCCAGTGTTTACAAAAGCGAACGTGCAAAGAAAGTCAATCGCCCTTTACATAAAAAAAGGTAAAACAGTGACGTTTGATGATTTTCAAGATGGGGGAGAAAAGGAAAATACCTATTTGAACCGATGTACACAGACGAAGAACTAACTACGCATGACCCTTCCAACCATGATTGCATACTTTGTGAAGAAGCGCATGCATATCGCATAGTCAGTGCAATTGAAGCAATTCATTCTCTTTTTTTCACAATATAAGACTCTTATTCCTCAGCTGGGATCGTGTAGAGCCATTTGAAGCTGCAGTGAAACTGCAATTCAGACCTTCAACCTGTTGGTCACCATAGAAGTCCACTATATTGAGAAAAATCCTGGAATGTTTTCCTCAGAAAACATAATTTCTTCACGACTGAAGAAAGAAAGAAAGACATAAACATCTTGGAAGACATGGGGTTAAGTAAATTATCAGGAAATGTTTACTCTGGAAGTGAACTTCTCTTTAATAACCCTACCAGATAAACTTAGTAGTTCTGAGACTTTAATGATAGTTCAGTGATATAGATCTAATGAATTTAATGACAGACTCAGAGCGTTTAAACAGGTGAGAGCGGGTAATATCAGGAAATTCAGACCATTCAGTGACCTTACATGCACGTGTCCCTGCGTTTACGATGAGTGCACTTATGTGTGTGCGGAGATGCTCACGTTCGCCCCAGATCAAAATCTTGAAGATTCAAGAGTGCCCCACTTGAGCGGAACATTTGCATAATATGATTTGTGATGTTCACTCAAGTATGCTTAATACTCCTGGAGATTATGCTCTTTGAGGTTATAAGAGCGGCTCCCTTTCTTCCACTTTTGTACCTCGGTTACGGCGCACCTCCAGCTCTTTGATCACTTCATCTGCAAATTTCATAAAGTTCAATACTATTGAAGATGGCTGTGCTACCGCAGTGGTTGAGTGAAGTTATCTCTCCCATGAATCTGATAAAGTCATCACTACAGTAGAGGCTCCCCTTTATTTAACCTAATCATGAGTAGCAGCCGGCTTTGTTTGTGCTGTGTTAAGACCTTGTTTTCCATTGATAAGCAATCACAATAACCAGATATTTCAAATGCATATTCAAATTGTCACTGCCAGTCATGCAGTCATTATCTCCTGCTTTGTTAATTAAAGGAGCTCCTCCCAGCCTCACACGGCTTCAATTAGATGCTTTGTTGTGCAGACAATTTTGTCATTATTATTGAAGGTCTCCGTCACCGCTTGTCTATCTCTAGCGTGAGACAATGAATACGCTCCAACCCCATAGGAGTCCCTGTGAATGTTAATGGGACGAATTTTAGTATGTATTTGTCGCTTGAAATGAGTGAGGACACACTAGGGAGGACGGCTTTGTTTTCTTTGACAGACAAAACATGCTGTGGATATATTCCACCCTTCTCAGAGGGGTTCAGCAGTGTTTGCCTGTGAACCCTCACCAGGGACACAAAGATGATGTTTGACTGATGTTTGATGGAAGATGTTTGAGCACATCTTGTCTTGTTGTCTCTCCACCACTCCCTTTGTTTATATGCCATGGACTACCTTATTTGTTTTAATGCAACAGTAATGTAAAATGCAATTGTTTCCTTATGAGATCCAGACAAGGATGATTTTTTCCTAAAAAAATCGAACATAGATTGACAAAATTGTTAAAGTGACCTATGATGGTTTTGAACACGTTTTAAAGAGTTGAAAATTATCAAAGCGCAGTCAGCCACCATTTTCCAGTAAATACAGTCATACAGGATCATACAAAATGCATGTTATTTTTTACTTAGTACTGACCTGAAAAAGATATTTCACACAATAGACATTTACATATAGTTCACAAGGGAAAATAATAGCTACATTTATTTTAATAAAATGACTCTGTTCAAAAGTTTGCATTCATTTGATTCTTAACGCTGTGATGTTGCCTGAATGATCCACAGCTGTTTTTTTTAGTTTAGTGATAGTCGTTCATGAGTCCATTTGTTCTGAACAGTTAAACTGCCCACTGTTCTTCAGAAAAGTCCTTCAGGTCCCAAAAATTCTTTGGTTTTTCAGAATTTTTGTGTATATGAGCCCTTTCTAACAATGACTGTATATTTTGAGATTTATCTTTTTACACTAAGGGTCTCATATGCAACTATTACAGAAGGTTCAAATGCTCACTGATGCTCCTGAAGGAAAAACAATGCATTAAAAGCCAAGGATGTAAACTTTTGAACAGAATGTGTTTTGTTCATTTAGTACTGCCCTTCAGAAGCTACAGAATCATGTTCCCCACAAGACAAAATAAGTTGAATTTACCCTGATCTTCAAATTGGGAAAGTTCACCCCCAGCTCTTAATGCATTGTTTTTCAATCTGAAGCATCAGTGAGCGTTTGAACCTTCTGTAATAGTTGCATGAGTTGCTCAGTTGTCCTCAGTGTAAAAAGATGAATCGTGAAATCATACAGTCATTGTTGGAAACCACAGAATTTGTGGGACCTGAAGGATTTTTCTGAAGAACAGCGGGCAGTTTAACTGTTAAGGACAAACAAGGAACTCACAGCTAACTTTCACAAAAAAAAAAAAAAAAAAAAAAAAAAAACACACACAAACGCAAACAGCGGTGGATCATTTAGGTAACAACACAGTATATCAAGTGTATGTAAACTTTTGAACAGGGTCATTTTTATGAATGTAACTATTATTCTCTCTTCTGGACTATATGTAAATGTCTTCTATGTGAAATATCTTATTCAGGTCAGTAATAAATAAAAATAACATGCATTTTGTATGATCCCTCTTATTTTGGTAAAATAATTAATAATTTGCAGATTCTGCAAGGTGTGTGTTAACTTTTGACTGCAACTGTATGTGTTAATGAATTTATATTTACATTACAGCTAATTTAAGCTTTTAGCCCAATATTTAAATTTAAAGCTGGTTTTTCTGTCCTGAAAACATAACATTTATTTAAAAAATGCATAAATATATTTCTTTCTGATGCATAAAAAACACCTGTGATGACAGCCGTGATGACAAAGCTGAATCTAAATTGAAGTCATTGAAAGCCAATGGGGTCCAAAACAAGACCTAGTTGAATTTCATAGTATATGCTATCAGCCTTCTCTTTCTGCACAAGAAAATGAAGTTCTTTTTATCTGTTGCTGTTTATAAATGCACACAGCCTGTCAAAAGTCAGGATTTATGTTGCTATATGAACATTGTGACATCGTTAAAAGAAAATATTCAAAAGACGAAGGTTAAACTGGCACATGAACATCTGTTCACACTGCTAATGGCATGAACACAACTTGTTAAAATATAGTACAATATGTGACCACGAGGAACATGCTTGCTGTTATTGTCAGAAATACTTAGAAATAGAAGTCTTCTGAATTCATATGAAAGCTTTGAGTGATCAGAAGGTAGTACTTTTATAATTTCTTACCTTTTCAGGTCACTAAGATGCTTGCAGTGGTGGTAGTGCTCTTCGCCCTGCTGTGGATGCCATATAGGACCCTGGTTCTCATTAACTCCTTCGTGAGCACGCCATACCTGGATGCCTGGTTCCTGCTCTTCTGCAGAATCTGCATTTACGCTAACAGTGCGATCAACCCTGTCGTTTATAACCTGATGTCCCAGAAGTTTCGCTCGGCCTTCCGTGGGCTGTACCGCTGCCGTAGGGAAGACGTGCACCAGCGGACGCTCTCCATGCTCCAGAGCGGATACAGCCTTGGAAGGGACCCCCGACTTTGCAGCAACACCAATGGCACACCTAAGAAAACCGTTTCAGTCACTCCTGAGCTGAAACCAAACAAAGGTATGGAGAACAACAAGGAAAATATGGACAAGCTAAATAGTGATGGCGTAAAAAATGAGATTGAGCCAAACTTCAAGAAAAACGCAGTTGAAAACTGCAACATTGATGAATTGAGAAGCTCAGCTAACAAGGAGATGCCTACAGTGGAGAACGTGGACATGAGCAAGATTAATGATAATGGGATAATAATGGAGGAAAGCGATAATACCGCTCAGGATATTATCGCTGACATGAGCAACACAGAGCAGACACAACTAGCCGAAGGTGAATTCAAATCTACTCTGGGGGAAGCAGAACAGAATGACACAAAGTTAAATCACAGCATTGTATAGATCACTCCACTGCATACTGTATATATTTCATTCATCGCTAGAGCCTTGTTGTTCATTTTAAATCCAGATCTTGGAATTCAAAACTTGTATTTACTAGCAGGCGTCATCCACACTCTTTAGGGGAGGTGGCAAGACTGGAGCCACTCTCTCCTCATAATTTACAAGTGGAACCCTTTGGCTGTCAGCACCAGCATCACATGCATCTTAGTGCTAGAGCTTCAGCTAGGGCTGACTGATTTGTTACAAATATTATTTTGAAGGAACATTTAACATCTCATATTGCTGCTGCTTAAACATGTAGACTAAAATGACACTGAAACAGCGCCCATGAAAAAAAAAACTAATCACAAATTAGTCTTAAAGGGATAGTTCACCCAAAAAGGAAAATTCTGTCATTAATTACTCAGCCTCATTTCGTTCCAAACCCTTTAAAACAATACTGAACGTGCTTCGAAGACTGAAGATGAAGATAATAAATTGTTGATTAAAGTTTTTTTTTTTCTTTGCACTCAATAAGTATTCTTGTAGCTTCGTAAAATTACGGTTGAACCACTGATGTCACATGGACTATTTTATCAATGTCCTTTCTACCTTTCTGGGTCATAAAATGTTTCAGTTGCATCCCTGACTTGATGTCTATGCAGGGTCAGAAAGCTCTCGGATTTCATCAAAAATATTAATTTGTGTTCTGAAGATGAATGAAGGTCTTACGGATTTGGAAAACAACAAAAGGATGAGTAATTAATAACAGAATCTTCATCTTTTGGTAAACTAACCCTGGTATGGTAAATACAGTGGGGAATAATTATTTGATCCCCTGCTGATTTTGTACGTTTGCCCACTGACAAAGAAATTATTAGTCTATAATTTTAATGGTAGGTTTATTTGATCAGTGAAAGTCAGAATAACAACAAGAAAAAATCCTGAAAAAACACATTTCAGAAAAGTTATAAATTGATTTGCATTTTAATGAGTGAAATAAGGATTTGACCCCTTCGTAAAACATGACTTAGTACTTGGTGGCAAAACCCTTGTTGGCAATCACGGAGGTCAGACTTTCTTGTAGTTGGCCAACAGATTTGCCCACATCTCAGGAAGGTTTTTTTCCCACTCCTCTTTGCAGATCCTCTCCAAGTCATTAAGGTTTTGAGTCTGACATTTGAAAACTCAAAGCTTTAGCTCCCTCCACAGATTTTCTTTGGGATTTAGGTCTGGAGACTGGCGAGGCCACTCCAGGACATTAATGTGCTTCTTCTTGAGCCACTCCTTTGTTGCCTTGGCCATGTGTTTTGGGTCATTGTCATGCTGGAATGCCAATCCACAACCCATTTTCAATGAGGGAAGGAGGTTCACACCCAAGATTTGATGGTGCATGGCCCCATCCATTGTCCCTTTGATGCAGTGCAGTTGTCCTGTCCCCTTAGCAGAAAAACACCCCAAAGCATAATGTTTCCACCTCCATGTTTGACGGTGAGGATGGTGTTCTTAGGGGGCATTGGTAGCATTTCTCCTCTTCCAAACATGCCGAGTTGAGTTGATACCAAAGAGCTTGATTTTGGTTTAAATGTTTATTGGCAAACTTCATGTGCATGTGTACATGTGCTTTCTTGAGCAGAGGGACCTTGCGGGTGCTGCAGGATTTCAGTCCTTCATGGCATGGTCGGTTACTAATTGTTTTCTTGGTGACTATGGTTCCAGCTGCCTTGAGATCATTGACAAGATCCTCCCGTGTAGTTCTGGGCTGATTCCTCACCGTTTTCATGATCATTGAAAATCCATGAGGTGAGATCTTACATGGAGCCCCAGACCGAGGGAGATTGACAGTTATTTTGAGTTTCTTCCATTTGTGAATAAGCGCACCAACTGTTGTCACCTTCTCACCAAGCTGCTTGGCAATAGTCTTATAGCCCATTCCAGCCTTGTGTAGGTCTACACTCTTGTCCCTGACAGCCTTGGACAGCTCTTTGGTCTTGGCCATGGTGCAGAGTTTGGAATCTGACTGATTCTGTGGTAGTAACCATTGTAGTAAGTAACAAACTGAGATCAGGAGCACTCCCTTTAGGAGAGTGCTCTAATCTCAGCTTGTTACCTGTATATAGATACCTGGGACCCAGAAATCTTGCTGATTGATAAGGGAACAAATACTTATTTCACTCTTTAAAATGCAAATTAATTTATAACTTTTTTGAAATGTGTTTTCCTGGATTTTTCTCATTGTTAAAATAAACCTACCATTACAATTATAGACTGATCATTTCAGCAGGGGATCAAATAATTATTTCCCCCACTGTAATAGCCTACACAGCCTTTAAAATCTGAACAAATTTTAAAACAGGTATCATATACACTTGCCGACTTTTGTAAATGGTTACAGAGGAAAAACTAGGCATCATACACTGAATAGCTGTGGATCACACACCACCAGACTTTCAAGACATTTTGACAAAAACAACAGAAACTGAACAGGCACGTAGAAACATACGCCTCATTGCTAGGAGAAGCATGACAAATGAAAACAATATGTGTTCTAAAATCAGCTAAAAATATCAAACGTTTGGCATCCTCTGACGGAACTATGACTGACTCAGACTACATGTCAGAGCAAAAATCTGGGAAATAAATAATGTAGTATATTCCAGTGAGTCCAAACTTTTGCTTAAAGGGATAGTTCCCTCAAAAGTCATTTTGACTCACCCTCATGTTGTTCCAAATCTGTATGACTTTCTTCTGTGCAACACAAAAGAAGATGTTTTGAAGAATGTTTCAGTTTTAATCTGTACAATGAAAGTCAGTGGGGTCCAAAACAAAATTGGGCTCAGTTGAATTTCATAGTATAGAGAGAAAAAAAAACCTGCTTTCAAATTACAGTGGTGGCCAAAAGTATTAGAACATTAGTATTTTCACCAGCTAAAAAATGGTTTTAAGTCAGTTATTTTTATCTTTTGCTGTAGGAAATATCAGTTTACATTTCCAAACATTAATTTTGCCATTAACTGTAATAATCCAGAGAGTTTTATGTTTGCACAAGGAGTTTGACAGCAGTCAATGCTCCACACAGGAATCTGATCTCATCGTCATCCAGTCTGTCTAATTACATGAAAAAACAGAACAAACTAAGACTAAATCCAGAAGAACTGTGGCAGCGTCTCCAAGATGCTTCAAGAAACCAACCTGCAAAGCTACAGTATTGTTAAAAGTTTTAGGCACCTGTGTAAAAAATGTGTTATCAAATATCTTCTATTAACTAAATTAAATCAACATTTGGTGTGACCATCCTTTATGTTTAAAGCAGCTTTTACCTTAGGTGCACTTGTTTTTCAGGCAGTTTTGCAGATAGGTTTCTTAAAGCATCTTGGAGACGTTGCCACAGTTCTTCTGGATTAAGTCTGTTTGTCAGACTCCTTGGCAAACCATGTAAACAATATAGTGCAACAGAGCTTGTAATAAATGTTTAGAAATGTAAACTGATATTTCCTACTAATGTAAACTGATATTTCCTACTGACACACTACATACAAAAGATAGAAATAACTGACTTAAAACCATTTTTAGCTAGTGAAAATACTAGTGTTCTAATAATTTAGGCCACCACTGTAAAAAAATACTGTTTAAAGTCAGCATGAAATGGAAATTCGAACCTATCCACATTCTAAATGCATCTTATTGAGATCTTATTAATTTATATATTTATTATCATTTACCTCATCATTTTTCCTCAGTGTCAAACTTGATCTTCCAGTGAAACGCCAGACTTCTCCAATCATTTAGTCCGCTTAAGCTCTGCCCCTTTTTTTAGAATCAGCTGTAAACGCTCATTCAAATCTGCCTACATCCAATCAACAACCAGTGAATAAAACCAAGGCCCCGTCCTACAGTTTTGTCTTTTTGGATAATCTGTTTTACTCAGATATATATCACAAGAGTCCTCTTTAAAACAACCAACAACTTTCAGTTGACCCAAAAGTGAACTCAAGTCAAGTAAAAAACAAAACAAAAAAAAACACACAAAACAGTGGACTCTTTTGCTTCAACAAACTAAATATTTAATTAAAACCACAGCTGGTTAACAATCACACAAGGCCATATTGCAATTTCAACTTTAATTAATTGTGCAGCCTTAGCTCCAGGATGTGTCTTCTCTCAACAAAACTTTTTTACCCACTTTACATCTCCGAACTCAGTGGAATGAGAAACAAACAAACCTCATCCTGCTTTTAAACCACAGACACAAGTTATCCCAGGAAAAGCTATGGGGCATAAGATCCATTTAAAATGCTTTCGTCCGACTATAAGGCCCAAAGCATCATGACACACTTTTGTTTTCCCACAGCCAACATTAGCCATGACTGGATGAATTCTATAGGACATGGAGATCTAATGCCTAGCCATTAGTTCCCGCCCAAATAAACAGAACCCGTTCTGTATGCCCAGCAGTATGTCTGAGCTTTTTAGACCGCATTTACAACCTTAGCAGAGCCAGGCATTCATTTGTCAGGTGTAGTTATTCATCTTTTTATGTGGAGCGCAAGAAACACCTTATGCACAGAACAGAGCCGACGGTTTCTGTTGAAGCAAGCAGACAGATGTAACCATAAATCATCTATAAACAGAACATATCCTTCCCGAAGGAAAAGCGGTGGAGCTGAAGCATATTCTCAAAGCACTCTGTTGTTTAGCAAGTGCTGTTTTATGTATTTTAATGCCTCGTATATATGCTGAGACATATAATAGTCAACATCGGTGTGATTACTTGTTATAAATTCAAATTTTCTAATGCTGTCATGACATTGACAGTCATTTTTCGTTGAAATGTGAAACCTGTGTTGTTATTTTAGTATGCCATTAAGTCTGCTCTCTGAAGTGTTTTGTTGTTGCTCTGGAGAAGAATGCAGCTCTGCACTGAAGCACTGCTTTCAAGATCAGTTGAATATGACATTTATGTGCCGTGACTATATGGCTACAAATATGGATATTCATTTTCTGATCATTTGATGTTTTGGGTTTATATCATCAGTGTAAAGAGTAAAATGCTTAGCCTATGAGTTTTTTCTCATACTTTATCGTAACTTTAGTCCTTATGTTTTCTTGGTGTTGCAGAAGAAGATATTTTCAATTTGTGAGCCGAGCACTTTGTTATTAGCTGCTATTTATACATAATCTATTTTGAAAACCATGGTTGATATTGTGTTGGTATTGCGATATGAAGCTTCTGTTTGCTTTTGATTTGAAGCCCGTTCTGTGTTTGCCCAGATTGTAATTGCGAGTTGAAATCAAGAGTTATGTGCAAGTGATCTGTGAGCATGTTCAGATTTCTGCTTGTTTTTTAAAAAAAAGGAAAAAACATACATATGAAATCTTTCTCCTTTCTGGTTTCATTTGGCATCCTATGTGAAAATTAAAGCTGGATACAAGTGCAGAATTTTAATGAGTTGTTGATTTATTCGTGTTGATGCTGCCACATGTCCTGGAGGAGAAAAAAAATGCTGGTTGCAGAAAGTCTAGTAATGATGATTTCACATTGCATGAGATCTTGAGCGTTCAACAGCCTTTGGTGGAACTGCAATAAGAAGCAAATGAGTGGATATCAGCTCATAGGTGTAGTAATTCTGAGTAATTACATATGGGTCAATGACAAATAAGGATGACAAAACTAAGAAATATTTTATAGATGTACTTTACAACAAATTTTATTAGAAATGTAGTGTTTGTAGTAATTTGTTCACCAAATTTTCCATGCAAATTAGGGTTGGGCAATATACCAGTAGACACAATTAAATTATCAATATCGTGATATCGTGATAGCAAAACTGTCCCGTTATTAGCGTCACATGATGATATGAAACGTCTTCCGGGCAAAAAACATACTGTAGATTTAAATTATATTTAAACTTCTTATTCTAACATAAAAGCTCTTTAAAGTTGTGTTTTGGGCCATGATGCTTTGGCACAGTATCTGTCAAACAAACTAAAACCGAAAGCTCAATATGGCTTAATCCCTTCATCAAGTCTCGCCTCAGCTTTTCAAAGCAAAGCAAGCACTTCGTTCAGGCGATCAGCTCATGATCGGGTGTTTTTCGCGCTCCTCAGAATGTCTCAGTTCACAGTGAAAGAATGCGGTAAACTTGTTTATTGCATGGGCTGTGAGTTTAGCACATGTTTGGGTATGCAAGGGCAACCAGTTAAGCTTTATTTTTGTGGCAGATGATTACAGCATTTCACTAGATTTGTAGTGAGATGCATTTCTGTAAGCCTGTTTTCACCAGGGTTGCCAGATTTTTACAACAATACCCGCCCAATTGGTACTCAAAACTAGCCCAATGGCATTTTGAGGGTTTAACATACATAAATTTTAACCCGTGGACATAAAAAACCACCTGCGGCAACAGTGTTAAAGTAGCTCAATTCCGCGGGAAAACTGCATACTTGGCAACACTGGTTTTCACTGATGCTGGAGTTTTCCTTCAAAATAAAAACTATCCTGTCGTTTCCGTCAAAATAAAAGCTTAAAAGTGCAGTATGAACAGCTAGCAGTTTAAAGGAACACTCCACTTTAAGATTAGAAACTACACTTCTATTCCGGTGTAATGGTCAAGGAAGTTTGCTGCGGTAATATGGACGCAGCAGGCGGAGTAATATCACGCAGCACCTGAAATTAGTTCCCAGCTAGGTTAGCATTTGCACATGTGCTGCGTGATATCACTGCGCCTGCTTCAGCCATATTACAGCTGCAAACTTCCTTGACTATTACGCCGGAATGGAAGTGTAGTTCCTAATCTTATCGGCCTAGAAAATCGTAGCTTTACATTTTCCGCCGGTCTTAGTACACGATATAACAACAGAAGAGTCAAGTTTTAAATAGGACAAATATCGAAAGTCATTGGTCTTTTTTGAACGTGATGCTATTGGTCTAATAGGATTCAATGATCTATGCTAAGCTACGCTAAAAGTGATATCCACAGAACAGGAGAACGGCTGAATGGATTTCAAAACAGTTGGAGAATGAGCCTATTTTCAAAAAAAGTGGAGTGTTCCTTTAAATAGGTAACATTGCTGCAGCCCAAATTCAAAATATCTCTTTCAAGTGTAGAAATTAGGAACGAAGTATTGTAATTTCCCTACTGTAGTGTAAAGCAAAAATAATATACATATTCATTTATTTAGACTAGTATGTCTAAAGTCCTGACACTGAATGTCTAGGGGTCCTGACATTGAAATTAAGAATTACGAGCTTATTTAAAGCAAATATTTTATTATTTTATTGTGATATATATCATTACTGTGAAATAAAATTACTCATTTCATGATATAAGATTTTGGTCATACGTTTTTTAAATGAAAACATTAAAATGTTCCTTTCAATAAATTGTACAAATATGTGACCCTGGACCACAAAACCAGTCAATTTTTTAAATCTGAGATTTATACATCAGTAAATCTGCTGAATAAATACGCTTTCCATTGATTTATGGTTTGTTAGGATAGGACAACATTTGGTCGAGATAAATTAAAATGTGGAATCTAAATATTGAGAAAATTGCCTTTAAAGCTGTTTAAATGAAGTTCTTAGCAATGCATAATACTAATTGAAAATTACGTTTTGATATATTTACACTAGGAAATTCAGGTTAAAGGTTAAATTTTACAAAACTGAGATATATACATCATATGAAAGCTCAATAAATAAGCTTTCTATTGATGTATGGTTTGTTAGGATAGGACAATATTTGGCCGAGATACATCTATTTGAAAATCTGGAATCTGAGGGTGCAAAAAAATCAAAAAGACTGAGAAAATCACCTTTAAAGTTGTCCAAATTAAGTTCTTAGCAATGCATATTACTAATCAAAAATTACATTTTGATAGGTTTACAGTAGGAATTTTACAAAAAATCTTCATGGAACATGATCTTTACTTAATTTCCTAATGATTTTTGACATAAAAGAAAAATCTATAATTTTGACCCATACTATGTATTTTTGGCTATTGCTACAAATATACCCCAGCGACTTAAGACTGGTTTTGTGGTCCAGGGTCACATATATCCGTGCTACTTACAACTGGTTTTGTGACCCAGGATCACATATGCTATTTTAGGGGGGGGGGGGGGGGATGAATGCAAAAACTTCAAAAAACATAAAAACATCCAATATTTAGAGTGTAATTATGGTTTGTCATATGACCACAAAATGATGTTTTGCTATGATTTGACTGACAATTAATTAATTAATTCAAATAGAATTCAGGCTTATGTAACCTATGCATCTTATTGAGAAAGCTTCTTTCATGTATACATACTTTTTTTTTTGAGCTGAAAATTTTTCATCCCATTCTCAGAACTCGATCTTCCTTACATCATGTAGCTTTTTTTTTAAATTGAAGTTAGAAAAGATGAATTGGATTTATTAAATGTACTTTTGATCTAGAATAACAACACTGACCCATATAAAAGCCCAAAGCCATTTCTCTCTGATATAAACCGTTTGTATAGTTTCCTTGTATTCCCTGTCAGTGGATTGCACAGCAATCGGTGCACTTTGAGCGTGGCGTTTATCCTTGCGGGACGTGAGCTATTGGCTGTGCCGTTTCCTCTTAAAGGTCAGTGTGCATAGCCGCACTCGAACACACATACTCTGGAAATGCCTCACGCTCTCCCTTGTCCAATCGATATGCAAAAGATGCAGATATTCTAACATTTCTAGAAGGTATAAATAGCGATCTTATGATAATGTTTGGCTCAACATGGCTCTCGCACGAAGCGTTGCAGGTAGCTTGGCAGCCGGTTGCTAGGGTTACATTCTTTTTCACTTCACTTTCGCCTGATTAGATTGGAGGATTGTAGCCGGGGAAGATAAGACGCCCCTGAGAATGGATTTCCGGCCAGGTGCAGTGGTGCCAATCCTAGTGTTGATAAGCCATCTTTTCAAAACTGAGGTGTCATTCAACAAGATGAGGCTGCCGACAGAGTCGTGTTCATCAACGGCCCTCGCTTTTCCACCGTGTGCCCTTGGCCTTCCAAATGCTCAATATTAAAAACTTAATAACACGTATCCATTATGAGGGTTAGATCTAAATCGTTTATTTCTTTCTTGTGCCATCTTTTGTTCATTCGCAGAGTGAATCACCCACTTATGAGTAACTGTCAAAAGTCATTTCCATAGAGAGCCGAAAACAGATTTTCTCTCTAAGAGAGAGTGGCGGGCAGGCGAGCCCAAGTGTTGTGCCTTGACGGAGAAGATGGACAGATAAAATTAGATGAGTTCCTCAGAACGGAAAGCAGAAACACTTCATCAGATTTGCTTATCACCATCTTCTTCTCATTTCGCCTCTCTCTTCTTTTCTCCCTCTGATGGCATTAGTTCACAGATCCAGCTGATGATGTCAGACGCCTGCGAACGAATCCTTTCATCACTGCGAGCCGCTGTCGAAAACAAATACTTTCTCTTGCATGAGGACAAAGCTATGATCTTGACTGCCCACTGCCCATTATATTACAATCATTTTTGTTTTGAGTCTTGCAAAAAAGTGTTATACATTTCGCTCTTAAGACAAAATAGCCATACGAAGAGCCTGTTCAGTTTCTGTGAGCTACGTATTAGAATATGTGACCCTGGAGTCCTGGACCACGAAACCAGTCTTAAGTGGCACATTGTATGAGTTAAAATTATTGATTTTTCTTTTATGCCAAAAATCATTAGGATATTAGGTAAAAATCATGTTCCATGAAAATGTCTATTTCCTACTTAATTTTTGATGAGTAACATGCATTGCACCCTCAGATTCCAGATTTTCAAAAAGTTGTATCTCTGCTAAATATTGTATCCTAACAAACCATACATCAATGGAAAGCTTATTTATTCTGACTATACTATCAACTTATTGTTATATTTCGATACAAAAACATTATTTTAAAGAAAAGGTAAGCTAAAAAGATTTTTAAAAAGGCTTTGAAAGTGGTAAAAGCCTAGGCAATTTCTACTATTTCATACATTTAGTATAATGTCAGGCAATTTGTTTAAAACGGGCCATTTGTCTGTTAAATTGCACTAAGGAGGTGAAAAAAAGAACCTGTCTTTTTCAAACCTATAATCATTACAAGACAGAATATTTTTGGACTGACCTTTTTGAAGTAGCACAGTACAGTCATATTGTAAGAATATTTTTCATTTATACTAATTCTCACTTTCTTTCTGACATGTTTCCCGCCTACCTGAAAGCTTCTCTTCTGCATCTTGAAAGACACTTATTTACTGCAAGTTCAGAGCTTGGCAGTCAAAAACAGATGAATCATATTTGTTCTTAATCATGTCTTTTAAATGAAAACAATAAATAAGACATGATATAACTTTAAATAACACTATATACTGGAGAGATATGAGAAGATAAAGCTTTATAGTATTCTTGATAGTTTACTCACCCCAACATAATCCAAGATGTTCATGTGTTTCTTTTCTTCAGTCTAAAAGAAATTGAGGTTTTTGAGGAAAACATTCTAGAATGTTTCTCCATGTAGTGGACTTCAATGGGGATCAACGGGTTGAAGATATAAATTGCAGTTTCAATAGGGCTCTACACGATCCCAGCTGAGGAATAAAAGTCTTATCTAGTAAGACGATTGACCATTTACTAAAAATAAATTAAAATTTAGATACAGTGCCTTGCAAAAGTATTCATACCCCTTAATTTTTTTCACATTTTGTTGTGTTGCAGCATTATGTTAAACTGCTTTAAATTACTGTTTTTCCCCACATTTCTTCCACAATCTACATCTCATACACCATAATGACAAAGCACAAAACAGGTTTGTAACAACTTTGCAAATTTATTAGAAATAAAAAACTGAAAAAATCCCGTTGCATAAGTATTCACTGGGACACTCGAAATTTAGCTCAGGAGCATTCATATTGCTTCTAGATGTTACTACACTTCGAGTGGAGTTAAACTGTGGAAAATTCATTTGAATGAGTATGATTTAGAAAGGCACACACCTCTCAGAAAAGGTCTAACAGCTGAAAATGCATATCAGAGCAAAGACCAAGTCCTGAGGTCAAGATAACTGCCTGTAGAGCTCAGTGACAGACTTGCGTTAAGGCAATGATCTTGGGAAGAGTTCAGAAAAAAATCTGCTGCATTGAAGGTTCACAGAAGCATTATCCATAATGGAAGACGACTGGAACAACTAGGACCCTAGAAAATGTCTGCCAGCCCCCATCCAAGCTGACAGAGCTTGAGAGGTGAAAAGGTGAGGCAAAGAATGGCAGATAATTGCCAAATGCAGATGTGCAAAGCTTGTCACATCATACCCAAAAAGACTTGAGGCTGTAAAGGTGCTTCAACTATGTACTGAGTGTTGCTGAATACTTATGCAATGTACTTATTTCAGTGTTTTATTTTTAATAAATTTGTAAAATTTTCAAATCTGGTTTTTGCTTTGTCATTATTATGGTGTATGGAGTGTAAATTGATGTGGGGGAAAACGAATTTAAAGCAGTTTAACATAATGCTGCAACAAAACAAAATGTGAAAAAAATGAAGGGGTATGAATACTTTTGCAAGGCACTGTACTTTTTAACCACAAATGTAAAAAGTTTATGACTGCATTAGTTCACAGATCCAGCTGATCAGATGCCTGTGAACAAATCCTTTCATCACTGCAAGCCGCTGTCGAAAACAAATACTTTCTGCAAACTACAATTTTGACCTTGAACATCTGACCTGATCCCCTTGAAGTCCACTATACGGAAAAAAAAATCCTTGAATGGTTTCCTCAAGAACCTTCATTTCTTTTTGACTGAAAAAAAGAAAGAACATGGGGGTGAGTAAACTATCAGGAATTTTTTATTCTGGAAGTGAACTAATCTTTTAATATCTGCTAACACTTTGTTCTGATGCTCCTCCAACAAACATTGAACTGACTATAAATAAATCTGCAAGTAAATGTCAACTTATTCTACTAAACCTAAGCCTATAACAGTCTACTAATACGCTAATGAGTTAGTTGACATGTACTGTAGTTGCAAATTAATGAGCTGATTTGTAGTTGCAAAGTTACTTATAACAGAATGTCTAAAGTGTAACCATATTTTTCTCAAATCCACGATAAAATTAAGCAATATTAAAAAAAGAGAGTAATTACAAGTGTATAAAAATTCAGTAAACATGATGTTAATATAATATTATCTCTATTTCTCTAGTTTGACCTCACCAATGAAAATAAATCCAAACAAAGCAACAATATAATCCAATCCTTGAATCAGTGCTTTTGAACGAATCACAATGATTACTAATACCAATATGAATACAAAACGTCTCTCTGGAATGAGCAAACAGACAATCAAATCGAATAAAAATGCTGCTAATAGACATTGAAATATTTTTCTCAATAGACTCATAATGAGACTAATCAGGACTTCCCAAAAAGAGAGTTAGATACCCATGAAAAATAAAAGTGATATTTCCAGTCCTTTTCTGAAGTATGAAACATTGCTGCCCTTTTACAACACCACAGCAGACTGATAACCTATATTTTTTTGTGTCCGATAGTCAGAAACATAAGGAAAAAGAACTCAAGGGTAAAAAGTCTATGATTTTGTTTTGATGGTGCTTTTTCAAAGAAGCCCTATCTGCAGACTCAAGTATCACATGTTCTTGCTCTCACTAAAGTCTTTGCCCTGTCAGATTGCTCGTATCTTTCGGTAGAAAAGCTCAGGATTTGGTGGGAGATCAGACTGTGTGGATAAGCTCTCTGCTAACCATGACACAGATGAAATGATCGAATCTTAGCAAAGGGATAAAGGAGTGAAAGAGACACAGTAGCTCTGAGAATTGTCGAGCTAAAAGTGTCACAGACAGAGACATCACACAATAAAAGGATTCAATCCCGCTCTAAAAAGGTTCAATTACTACACTGAACTGTCGTGACTTCATCTACCAAATGGCAGCTGTAACATTTACTTTCGTTCTTACCTTCCATATTTTACTAGTGAATTATATCAATGACCAAAACGTAGAGTTCCAAAGTCTAGAGCCACTGCTTCTGTTCTGCATTTTACTAATTTGATTTCATAGAAAAAGTACACTTTTTATTCAAGTTTTTCATTGTAAATGATCAATACATCGTGGTACTCTTGTGAACGTGCGTCGAAGACTGACTTGAAAGAGAAGAAATTGTTAAATAAAGCCGTTATTTTAATTTTTTGTGCACAAAAAATATTCTCATAGCTTCTTAAAATTATGGTTAAACCACTAATGGACTACTTTATCAATGTCCTTACTACATTTCTAGGCCTTGAATGTGATAGTTGCGTTGCACTGCAAAAAAATGCTTTTCTTACTTAGATTTTTTTGTCTTGTTTCCAGCCAAAATATCTAAAAATTCTTAAATCAAGAAACATTTTCTAGACATGAAAAATTTTTCTTATTTATAGAAAAAACTATTGAAAATTAAGTGAGTTTTTGCTTGAAACAAGCAAAATAATCTGCCCATGGGTTAAGCAAAATAAGATTTTTTTTTCTTACCCCATTGGCAGATTATTTTGCTTGTTCTAAGGAAAAACTTACTTAATTCTCAGTAGTTTTTTTTTCTGATTTTTTTTTTTTCATGTCTAGAAAATGCTTCTTGATTTAAGAATTTTTTGTTATTTTGGCTGGAAACACACTGTAAAAAGTTTTCTGTAAATTTTACAGTAACTTACTGGCAACTGGATGCCAGTAAGTTACTGTAAAAATGTTTACAGTATTAATAGTGTAATTTCATTTACAGTATTTTTACTGTATTTAAAAAAAAACGTCTCGGGTTACTATTGTAACCTTAGTTCCCTGAGGGAACGAGACGCCGCGTCAGGAACGCTATGGGGAACGCCATTGGCGGGCCGCACTCTGAACTATGTCTAACAACCAATGAATGACGGGGGTGACGTCACAGGCGCGGTGACGTCACCAACCAGGAAGTATAAAGCACGTGCGTTTGAAGCCGGCGGCAGCTCTTTTAGGAATGAAGCGAGCGCCGCAGGGTGCGGGAATTATGGTCCGAGACGCGGCGTCTCGTTCCCTCAGGGAACTAAGGTTACAATAGTAACCCGAGACGTTCCCTTCCGGGAACTCGAGCCGCGTCAGGAACGCTATGGGGAACGAGACTACCAACGCCCCCATAATTTCCGAGCCCTGCGAGTGTCTGCTCAACCAGGGTGGAAAAAGAGAGAGCCCTTGTCTAGCATTCCGCGGACAAGAAGGCCCTGTAGTCCTCGGCCCTCGGGCACACGAGGAATGGTAGTCTTCCTCTGTCTGGTCGCCAGCCAGAACGAGAGGTACTCCACGGCCCTCAGGCACACGCAGAGTCTTAGTCCTTTGTCTGGGAGTTAGCCAGAACAAGAGGGACCGAATGACCACTGTCTAGCACTCGGCGGACAGATGGTGTGGGAAGTCCTCGGTCCGCAGACCCACGAGGACGGTGAGCTCGACCTCAAGGCTCCTCGGCCCTCGGGCACACGAGGAGAGGGTGATCCTTTGTCTGGGGGTTCAGCCAGAACAAGAGGGATCCAAGGCTCGGCCTGGAGCTCCGCCAGGACGCGAGGGAATAAGCCATTGTCTAGCATTACGCGGACAAGAGGGCACTGCAATCCCCGGCCCTCGGGCTCACGGGGAAGACAGTAGGTGCCTCTGCCTGGTAGCCAGCCAGTGCATGAGGCACTCCTCGGCCTTCTGTGAAGGCAGACGAGGAGTCTTAGTCCTTGGTCTGGGGAAAGCCAGAAACCAGAGGGACCGGAGTACACTCGGTCTGATAGCATCCTGCGTCAGAACACGAGGAGAATTAAGCCATTGTCTAGCATTCCGCGGACAAGAGGGCTGTACAGTTCTCGGCCCTCGGGCACACGAGAACCGTGACCTCTGCCTGGTTCGCCAGCCAGTGCGAGAGGCACCCCTCGGCCCTCGGGCTCACGAGGGGTCTTAGTCCTTTGTCTGGGGGTTCTGCCAGGACAAGAGGGACTGAAAGGGCTTTTGTCTAGCTTTCACGGACAAAAGGGGTAAAGTTTTGCAGATCTCTTATGAGTGGCGAAACGACTTCTCTTCTTTCCGCAGAAAGAATGCGCCTTGAGAAGTCTCCTCCTGGCTAGGGAGGTGGCTGCCCCTCTAGGCCTAGCGCACTAGGCCGAGAGTACAGCCGAGCCTGGAGCGGCTCTGAGGTCGAGCTCGTAATACCTAACGAATGTTAGGGGCGTGGACCAACCCGCAGCATTGCAGATGTCTTGTATTGGGACACCTGCCGTCAGAGCTCTCGAGGCACTCATGCCCCGAGTAGAGTGAGCCTTGAGTCCCAACGGTGAGGGGAGATCAGAGGACTCGTAAGCAGTAGTTATGGCATCGATGATCCATCTACTAATAGTGGGTTTTGAAGCTGGGCTCCCCCTCTTAGGGGGGCCGTAACAGACAAACAGTTGCTCTGTTTTACGCCACGTGGCAGCTCTGTGGACGTATGCGTCTAAAGCTCTGACTGGGCACATGCAGTTTAACTTCCTGTGACCTGGCTCCACGTATGGAGGAGGATAGAACGCCTGCAGCGTTACTGGCTGCGGTGCTAGGGAGGGGACCTTCGGGACGTACCCGACCCTGGGATATAGAAAGGCCTTGGCCATCCCTGGGGCAAACTCTAAATGAGATGGGGCCACTGAAAGGGCCTGCAGATCGCCTACTCTCTTGAGGGAGGTGAGTGCTAACAGGAGCGCCGTCTTAACTGTGAGGGCGCGATCCGTAGACTCCTCTAAGGGCTCGAATGGAGGCTTGCAGAGAGCTTCTAGCACCACAGCGAGGTCCCACGTGGGGACCCTGGGTGTCACTCGAGGCCTCAGCCTGAGCGCACCGCGGAGGAACCGTATGACCAAGGGCTCTCTACCTACTGAGAGGCCACCTAAAGGGGCGTGGTAGGCACTTATGGCCGCCACGTATACCTTTAGAGTGGAGTGAGCTAGCCCTGCGGATAGGCGAGACTGTAGGAACTCCAGAACTGTACCGACCGGGCAGTTGACTGGGTCCAGGTGGCGCTCGCGGCACCATCTCGCGAATAAGTTCCACTTAAGGCCATACAGTTTCCTCGTAGAGGGAGCTCTGGATTGGAGAAGGGTCTCAACAACCTCGGTTGAGAGACCCGCTCCTATGAGTTGTGCCCCCTCAGGGGCCACACCCATAACCTCCACCTCTCTGGGTGGGGGTGGCATATTGCGCCCCCAGCCTGAGACAGGAGGTCCCTCCTGACGGGAATCTCCCACGGAGAGCCGTCTAGGAGAGATACCAGGTCCGAGAACCATACTCGTGCCGGCCAGTACGGGGCTACTAGTAGCAGCCGCACTTGAAACCGACGGACCCGTTCCAGAACTCCCGGGAGCAGAGCGATCGGGGGAAAGGCGTACAGACGCAGCCTCGGCCACGTCTGTGCCATGGCATCCAGCCCCAGTGGAGCTGGATGAACTAGAGAGTACCAGAGGGGACAGTGCGATGTCTCCTGAGTCGCAAACAGGTCCACCTGAGCCTGGCCAAACACTCTCCAGATCTGCTTCACCACCTCTGGGTGAAGCATCCATTCCCCGGGCCTCGGCCCCTGCCTTGACAGGACGTCTGCTCCCACATTCAGATGTCCAGGGATATGGACTGCTCTCAGGGAGAGGAATTTCTCTTGAGACCAAAGGAGTATCCGGTACGCCAGCTTGTACAAGGGGCGTGAGCGGAGTCCTCCTTGGTGGTTTATGTAGTAAACCACCGCAGTGCTGTCTGTACGGACCAGCACATGTTTGTTTCTTAGGTCTGGGAGAAACCTCTTTAGGGCCAGGAATACTGCCAGCATCTCTAAGCGGTTTATGTGCCACGAGAGATGGTGGGCACTCCATAGGCCTTGGGCTGAGCGGCCACGCATGACCGCTCCCCAACCGGTAAGGGAAGCGTCGGTCGCTAGCGTGATGCGGCGACCGGGCGCTCCCAGAACCGGTCCCTGAGAGAGGAACCAGGGTTTCCTCCACATGGCCAAGGCACGTAGGCAGCGCCGCGTGACCTTGATCTTGCGGAATGGGTTTCCCCTCGGGGAGAACCCCCTGGTCCTGAGCCACCACTGTAGTGGTCTCATGTGCAGCAGTCCAAAAGGTATCACGTTGGAAGCGGCTGCCATAAGACCTAACAGTACTTGAAACTGTTTGACAGTGAGTGACTGGCCTAGCTTTACTGCATTCACTGCAGTCAGTATGGAATCGACTCGTGCAGGAGACATGCGTGCCTGCATGGAGACCGAGTCCCACACTACGCCTAAGTAAGTGGTCTTCTGTAGTGGAGAGAGCACACTCTTCTTGGCGTTGAGTCTCAACCCCAATTCTTTCATGTGAGCGAGAACAGCACCTCGATGCTGAACCGCTAACTGCTCCGAGCTGGCTAGGATGAGTCAGTCGTCTATGTAGTTGAGTATGCGGATGCCCTGGAGTCGCAGCGGAGCCAGAGCAGCATCCACACACTTCGTGAAAGTGCGGGGTGAGAGAGCTAGGCCGAAAGGAAGCACCCTGTATTGGTAAGCTTTGCCCCTGAAAGCGAACCTGAGATACTTCCTGTGCTGAGGAAGGATGGAGACGTGAAAATAAGCGTCTTTTAGATCTATCGTGACAAACCAGTCCTCGGACCTGATTTGAGACACGACCTGCCTGACAATAAGCATCTTGAATTTCAGCTTCCTGACTGAACGATTTAGCAGCCTGAGATCTAAGATGGGCCGAAGCCCCCCATCCTTCTTCGGAACAATGAAGTACCGGCTGTAGAACCCGGATTCCCTGTCTTGAGGAGGGACCACCTCGATGGCCTCCTTCCTCAGAAGAGTTTCTACCTCTTGTTCCATCACCAGACCCTGCTCGGGGCTTACTAAAGTTGGAAAAACCCCACTGAAAGGTGGCGGCGTGGCGCCGAACTGGATAGCATAACCTTTCTCTACAGTACGCAGGACCCAATCTGAGACTCTTGGCAGTAGTTTCCACGCTGCCAGAAAGTTCACTAAGGGTACCAGCCTCTCGAGACTGGTGTCTGGATTTGCTCGAGGAGCTAACTCGGAGACCTGTAACAGCGAACTGGCAGGAAGCTCCTGAACTAGCTCTTCGAGAGACCCCCGCGGGGGCTGCGAACTCTCCAGGGCCGCTACGTTTCCGGGCGGAACAGCTAGAGGATGCTCGCGGGAGATAGCCGCGCCCTGTAACACTGGCAGGGTTAGCTGACTCATCTCCTGAGGGCCACGAAGGGGTCTGAAACCCGCACCTGGAGGTACGGTGCAGACCCCCTCGAGAGGGGCTGCCCTCAACGGCCCTGAACCACAACCGTCAGGGCCGCTTAGCCGAGGACTTCCTTGACTGGAGGACGACCCTCAGGTCAGGCCTCTTGGTCTTGGAAGCCCCCGACTTAGAGCGTCGCTTTCCGGGTCCCCTAGGCTGGGCCGGGGGAGCACGGGCAGCAACGCTCTGTTTCTGTGCCTCACGATGGGAGCTCGTACACGGCTGAGGCTGCTTCTTAGATGGTGCAGCAGCCTCAGAGGAGAACACGCGGCGAGGAAGGAATGTTCTGAATGCCGCCGCCTGCTTGCGGGCCTCCTGGTGCCTAGCCACAACGGTATCAACCGCGGCACCAAAGAGGCCAGATGGTTGCAGGGGGGCGTCCAGAAGCGTGACCCTGTCCTTTTCTTTTACGTCGGACAGGGTCAGCCAGAGATGCCTCTCCGCGGCCACCAGGGCTGCCATAGACCGCCCAACAGCACGGGCGGCCTCCTTGGTGGCGCGGAGAGCGAGATCTGCGGTTCTTTGCATCTCTGTGACGCTTACTTCCTCGCCGCTGCTGAACTCCTTCAGTAGGTCAGCCTGGTAGGCTTGCAGGATGCCCATAGTGTGGAGGCAAGACCCTGCTTGACCTGCTGCCGTGTATGCCTTACCCATCAGGCCGGAAGTAACTTTAAGAGGCCTGGTGGGCAAGGACGGAGCCTTCAAGGACGATGCCGAACCGGGGGACAGATAGCCCGCAAGCGTCTGTTCGACCCGTGGCATCGCCCTATAGCCATACTCCTCTGCCCCCCCCACATTTCCATAATTTTCGGCAGGGGAGAAGAGACGGGAAGAGTATGGCTTTTCCCACGATCTCGCTAGCTCTTGGTGGAGATCGGGGAAAAAGGGAAGGCTCCGTTTTGGAGGTGCTGACTTCGTCCGCAGGAAGCGGTCATCTAACCGGCTTCGCTGCGGCTCATGAGGGGGATTTTGTTCTGCGGGCCATGTAATGTGCAGTTTGGCTACCGCATTAGTCAGCACCTCGACGAGCTCCTCATAGTGAGGCGAGCGTGATGGCGGTTGTGGTTCCTCTGTTATACTTTCAATGTCAACCTCCTCGGAGGAAGACAAGAGGAACTCGGGGACCTCCTCCCGGGGGGAAGAAACCGCAGCGCGGGCTTCCACATCCAGGAGGAGATCGCTCGATCCGCTGAGTGAGGGCGGAGATAGGGGGTCACCCGTCTCCATACCCTCCAGCAGATCGAGCTGCGAGCCCCACGAGTGCAGCCGCCGCTCCGCCTCGGCGGCAGCGGGGCCAGACCCACGGGGCACGCTAGTGAAAGCCCCCTCCTCAAAGAGGGCTTTCCGGGAACGAAGCACACGCACCGGCAAGCGATCACAGTGCGTACAGCCAGCCTTTTCGAGGGCTGACTGTGCGTGCTCCGCTCCCAAGCAAACCACACATAGGCTGTGTGTATCCCCACCAACAATGAAGCGTTGGCAAGGAGGGACACACTGCCTATGCGGGCGCTTAACCGCCATCAAACTCTCTTTTTTGCTAGGTTGTTGTGTAGCCATACTACTCAAATAAAATTGTGTCAAACTGGACACGAAAAACAGCAGTATGATACAGACAGACACAGACACAGAGCGCTCTCGCTGAATGACAAAAGCTGCCGCCGGCTTCAAACGCACGTGCTTTATACTTCCTGGTTGGTGACGTCACCGCGCCTGTGACGTCACCCCCGTCATTCATTGGTTGTTAGACATAGTTCAGAGTGCGGCCCGCCAATGGCGTTCCCCATAGCGTTCCTGACGCGGCTCGAGTTCCCGGAAGGGAACAGTATTTTTCCTCTATTTCAATTACAGTATAAGTACTATAGAGTTTATTTTCATTTAGTTTAAACATTTTTTACCTGTAAAAAACTACAATTCAATATTTTCACCACTCATTTTCTTTTTAAAAGTGCAGATTATAAATGTTAACCTCTATGATACAGCAGACAAATTTAGAAAATGCTTCTTGATTTAAGAATTTTTAAATCTTAATTTCAACTCTTTTTTTTCTGAAAACAAGACAATAATTTTTTCTTGTCTATTTTTCTTGTCTAGACAATTCCTTCTTGATTAAAGAATTTTTGGTTATTTTGGCTGTAAAAAGCTGGATGCCAGTAAGTTACTGTAAAAATGTTTACAGTATTATTACTATAGTTGCATTTACAGTACTAAAAGGTCTTTACTGTAATTTCATTTACAGTATTTTTACTGTATTTAAAAAAAAACAGTATTTTTCATTTATTTTCAATTACAGTACAAGTACTATAGAGTTTGTTTTCATTTAGTTTAAACATTTTTTAACTGTAAAAAACTACAATTTAATATTTTTACCACTCCAACCCCATAAAAACCACAATAACTCATAAGCATTAGTTCTGATAATATTATTTGTAATAGTTGAACATTTTCTTTTTAAAAGTACAGATTATAAATGTTAACCTCTAGGATACAGCAGACAAATTTAGAAAATGCTTCTTGATTTAAGAATTTTTAAATCTTAATTTCAACTCTTTTTTTTCTGAAAACAAGACAATATTTTTTTCTTGTCTAGAAAATCCTTAATTAAAGAATCTTTAGTTATTTTTAGTTACTTTGGCTGGAAACAAGGCAAAAAAATCTAAGTAAGAAAAGCAATTTTTGCAGTGTGCTGTCTTCAGGGTCAGAAAGCTCTCAGATTTCTTCAGAAATATCTTGTGTTCTGAAGATGAACAAAGGTTGTACACGTTTGAAACAACAAGAGGAAAAATTAATCAATGACAGAATGTTCATTTTTAGATGGAAATTAGTTAAACTGAGAAAAAACTCCAACATACTTCATTTTCAATGTGGTCTAAAACTTTTGGAGCCTACTATATGTAAGATTCTTATAGCAATTACAGCCGCAGTGAAGATGTGTGTAGGATTCCGAGGAGATTTATGTATAGCGAGTGTTTCTTCTGTTGTTCTCATTATAACTGAAGGCATTCCTGCCCTCTGTTAGCACTGTGTTTTCATGTATGTCAGTGTGAACAGGTTCTACACAGCGCAGCTTAATTTGGCCTTTCCAGCCTCCGCAGGGTGCCGAACGCCAGAGCTACTTGGCCATGATACTACAGCGATAACAGTGGCTGTGTTTCCTCTATATCCGGTGAGTGTGTAGGCGTGTGGGTGTGTTGTTGTGTTTAAACATATGTTCCTTCTTCTCCAAGAAAACAGCTATGACCTTTTATGCATTGATAGTTTAGTTGGGCCGAGGAGTTTGGCAAAAGAAATTGTTGTGGAGCTTGACAGTGAGTGTGGAGGGTGATTACCTCTCCTGTTTAGTGCTCGAGGCGGGACGATACTAACTTAATAACAGAAATGCTGGTCAATCCTGTTCTAATCAGTAATATTGATCAGCTCCTATAATTACAATTAAGGCCTTGTCAGGGAAAAAGCTTGGTTTTTCAGCATGTGAATGCTCCTACTTGATATTTCCGAAACAAAGAAACAAATCGCAATGGAAGAATTTGCTTAGCAATTGTTGAGTCAACAAAGACAGCAATTGCAAATGATAAATAATGCTAACAGTTCTAATGTTCACATTTTATATACATACAACAAACAAACTCTTATTTGCAAACAGATTTTCTTTTGTAGATACTTTCGCTAATTGATACATTTCATTCGCAAAGAAGTGAATGTTTATCGTTAGCTGTGTATCATTAGCTGCGCATCATTATCATTATCTTCCCTGGGCGCCACTGTGCTTGTCTGATGTCAAACCCCCGCTTTGTGGACTCGGATATGCAGTTGCCACGCGATTGTACTTTTCTAAGTAGGAAGTTTCAACTTTTCAAGCTGAATGGAACGCAGCAGTGCAGAAACTCTTTCCTGTGAAAATAAAATGAATGTAAAATGCCCCGAAATTGTTCATGGCATATTAATGCATTCAAGCTAAAAAAGAAAAAAAAAATTATAAACTGTAGCTGCTGTTAAAAAGTTTGTGGATGGTAAGATTTTTTGAACGTTTCTAAAATAAGTGTCTTATACTCCCCAAGGAAGCATTTTTTTGATCAAAAATACAAGTAAATACTGTAATAGTGTGAAATAAGTTACTATCTAAAATAATTATTTCATATTTAAATACATTTTCAAATGTAATTTATTACTTTCATGGCATTTCCCTGCTGATAAAAACAGCTAAAACCAGCCTAGGCTGGTTGGCTGGTTTTAGCTAACCAGCCTGTTTTTTTTTTTTCTTCTAAAAATAAGACAATTTTTCATGTCTAGAAAATGCTTCTTGATTTAATAATTTTTAAATCTTAGTTTCATCTCTTTTTTTAAAAAAACAAGACAATGCTTTTTTCTTGTTTAGAAAATCCTTCTTGATTTAATTTTTTATGTTATTTTTGCTGGAAACAAGACAAAAAATAAGAAAATCATTTTTTGCAGTGTGCATCTGCATTTTTTCAAGGTAAGAAAGCTCTCAGATTTCATCAGAAATATCTTAATTTGTGATATCTTTAATTTCTGAAAAAACACTTCTCTGCTGAAAAAAACAGCTAAAACCAGCTGGTCATGCTGGTCAACCAGCCTTGTTTTAGCTGGTCAGCAGGCTGGTTTTAGAGGGGTTTTGGCCACTTTCCCAGCCTGGTCAGGCTGGTTTTAGCTGGTGGTCTCCCAGCATGACCAGCTATGACCAGCCTAGCTAAAACCAGCTATACTTCCAGCTTAAACCAGCTAAGACCAGCCAACCAGCCTAGTTTTTTTCAGCAGGGTTCAGCAGCTATTACTCAAGTCTTTGGTGTCATATGACTTTTCAGATATAATTTTATATGCCAGCCTGGTCTTATTGATAATATGTATTAATTCATAGCATTTACAGGTAAAAACAAGACATATTTAAATGTTTGGGTAAATGCTAACACTGTGTCCTAACTACACGCGACACAACAAGATTCCAGCGACAAGCAATTTGGCTGTTCATACTATACGCAACGTGACAGATATCAAAGCCACTCAACTGTAGAAGTGCACTGTACTCCACTGCTGAAAAAAACCCCAGCTAAAACCAGCCTAGGCTGGTTGGCTGGTTTTAGCTGGTTTATGCTGGAAATGGCTGGTTTTAGCTGATCTCCCAGCCTGGCCAGGCTGATCAGGCTGGTTTTAGCTGGTGGTTTCCCAGCCTGACCAGCCTGGCCAGGCTGGGAAAGTGGCTAAAGCCCCTCTAAAACCAGCCTCCTGACCAGCTATGACCAGCTAAAAGTCAAGTCAAAGTCAACTTTATTGTCAATTCTGCCACATGTACAGGACATACAGAGAATTGAAATTGCGTTACTCTCAGACCCTTGGTGCATACAAACCAGGCTGGTTGACCAGCTAAAACCAGCC
Organism: Garra rufa; assembly: GCF_049309525.1. NCBI lineage: Eukaryota > Metazoa > Chordata > Actinopteri > Cypriniformes > Cyprinidae > Garra > Garra rufa. The sequence continues at coordinate 50,084,723 of NC_133371.1, read as the reverse complement.
AACCAGCCTAGGCTGGTTTTAGCTGTTTTTTCATTAGGGTCCTAACGAAATGGACAAGTTTATATTTTACTTCATAAAAATTAAACCTTTTTAACCTTATTAAAACTTACATACTGAGTGACTGATACCATCTTTGTTATGGAATATGCTTGTTGGTTTGCAGGTTTTTGTTTGTTTTAATGTATTTTCAAGATCTGAGGTACAGTAAGATATCTGTTTTTACTTTCAGTATGGCTATAAATGTCTCGAAATATGAAATTCAAACTCTCATTAGACACCTTTAACATTGAATAAAGCACATAATAAGCTGAGATTATCATTGTCATAGTTTGTATGTTGTTGTTGAAGCCGCGACATCGCGGAAATAGAAACCGTTGCTAAAATAGAAATTTTGCTTGACGCTGTCGCAGCTAATTAGGACAAAAACTCTGATTAACATGGAAAAGATACCTTTTAATCACGTGTCGTGGCGTCGTGTGTAGTTAGGACAACATGTACATATTGACAATATCTACAATGTAAACTATTATTAGGTATTGACAGCTAAAAAAATACAAATATTTATGTAAGCAATAATCCCAGCTAACAATTTTTGGTTCCCAGAACGTTCTGGGAACGTTAGCATTTGGTTAATGTTCCCGGAAAGTTCCCTGAAGGTTTGGCAAGTTGTATGATCTCATCATGACTGATTATACAGACATGTTCTCGGTACATTCCGGGAATGTTCCTGGAATGTTCCCAGTAGGTTCCCGCATGCTGGAGAAGCGCGTGCAGATCAGAGGCCTGCAGTAAAGAAATAAACCCAGTGTTTATGTCGCTTAACCTTGGCTTATTTTAGCTATAAAATTAAAATTATATTATTATTATAATGAGATTTTTGACCACTTTGATGTCTACACTTTATTAAAAGCTTATTTCGGAAATGAGATTCAGCAAAAATAGTTTATGATAAAAAAAAATACATTTCAGCATTAGAATAATCAGAATCATCTGCAAAGTTTTAATTAGTTTACATGGTTATGACTACTAAAAATAACCTGCAGAGAACGTTCTCTCTAGGTTATAAAAATAAATATTCAAAATAACCTGCAGGGAACGTTCTGGGAAGGTTCTTTTTAGGTTAAAAAATAAAAACTAAAGATAACCTGCAGGGAACGTTCTCTGTAGGTTATAAAATTAAACCAAAAAATAACCTGCAGGGAACGTTCTTTATACTGCCCTACAAAGGCAAAGTGCAGTTACTACACCAACACTGAAACTGAGAAAAATGCCTTTAAAGTTTTTACACCATATATGGTATTAGTTTATATTTTGTAGTTACTGCAATTTTGACACTCTCGTTTCTCTGAAACGGGACATAATTGAACCAGGAGACTTTGCCACAAGACAAACAGTTGTCACAAAGCCCATTTTAAGCCTTAACTCTATTTTGACCAAATGTGTAGTTACTGTGTTTTGCCTTTGGATGGCAGTATAGGTTATTAAAAAGAACCTACAGGGAACATTCTGGGAATGTTCTCATTTGGTTCTCAAAAAACAACCAAATGGGAACCATATGGGAACGTTAGGGTAACATTCAGTGTTTGCTGGGAAGGAACAAGAAGCAATAGGTATATATTATATGTCACATACCATATGTCACATCTTTTATGCCAAGGTTACCGGAAGAGAAACAACAGCAGCAACATGGCTTTAAGAAAAGTTTGGACAGAAGAAATAGAGCAAAATTATTCTGAACAGATCATCGCAGTGACAACTTGCAGGGCCAATTTTTTTTTATGCCGATTTTTAAATAAACAACTGTTTCACATTTTGTTTCGCGTCATTCCCGTTCCACTTCTTGCATGTGTAACAAAACGTGGTTTGGGGACCATGTAGAGTCAGTTTTTGTAGTGTGTGACCCCCTAATGTGGATCATTCACATAGTCTTATGTAGTGTGAACATCACAATGACTTTTAAGTAGTTAAGTAGTCTGAACAGCACAGCGATATGCTGACGATTGAAGTTGTGTAGTGTGATCTTGGCTTTAGAGTGGTCCGCCATCTTTCAATCTCAGCGAAAACTGGAGGAATGCTGCCAGTTAAATAGGGTTGGTCATACTATTAAGGAAATTAGCACAAGGTGCCAGATTAACACCAATAACTTGGAGGTAAGTGTTTAAGTTTTCTTTTTAGAAGTTTTTTATAATGTGCTTCAGAATACAATTCATTTATGAAATATGCTTAAAAACTGGCCTTCTACTCCTGTTAGGATAACTTCAAATAGGACTAAGCGACCTTAAAATTTATAAAGATAAAAACAAATTCATCTCCACTGTAGTTACTGACCTCAAACTTCTGAACAACAATTTCAAAGCCTAGTTTGTTTAGTTGTACACTCTGCTATAGCACCACAGCCAAAATACATCTGCTCCCATGGCCATTTTTAGAAAAAGAAACCAAATTCAATATTGATGAATGTCTTGTACTGTGTGCAGCCTACTTGTCATGTGCACTTGTACAGAGGTCAAAAAAATAACATGACCTCTCATGTTGTGCACCTGCTCATCTCTTGAATGGCAGTAAGGGTAATGAAATATCAATTGTTAAAGGTGCTCACCTGTTCTTGAACTCAGGGTCCACTCGTTTGATGTACACACTTGAATGATCTGTTTTGGAACCACCGTGCTTGGATCACAATAACCACGTAGATGGCAAGACAATGAGTTGTATGGTAATTTTAAATAAAGTGTAGGAAGAATAAAAGACTGTGAGGGTGAGCTGAGAGCCTGTTTTTTAAATGTGGAGGACACAAGCTAGGGGAAACATGTGCTTTGTTAGAAAACAGAGGGAGGATGCCACTTCAAACACATGGCATACACAAAAAACGCAGTACAGACGGACAAAAAGAGCACTTCACATGGGCAGCTCGCATCAGTCGTATGATCTCATACTGACTGATTATACAGACATGTTCTCGGTACATTTGCAATGTCAGGCATTGAAAGGAATTATTAAGTCTATAGCAATTAAATAACAATGTAGAATAGATCTGTCTCTCACAGACCAGCACTCAGAGCCCTTGCAATATAGCAAAAGCATTAAAGGTTAAAAGCATGCTGCCTTTCAGCTTCACAGAAAAACTTAAGAGCAAAATGAGGAAAAAATCTGAATAGAAGGACTAAAACTTAGATTCAAAGCAGTAGTTTTGTCAGCGAGATGTGTGTTTGTTTAGGCGTCTAGCAAAGAAATATTTAAAATATGAGATTGGCTCTCGTAACCTAAAAAACAACAAGGAAGTGACATAAAATATTAAACTGCTGACAGACAAACAAGAAGGAAATTAAATGCTTCAAACAAACCAACCAAGTGATTTTTACTCAAATGAGAAAATAGTTTGCAGCCGTTTCAGCGTAACCTGCAAAAAAGTCAAATTCGTAATGTCAAAACCCCCCAAAAAAGTATAAACCAGTCATCCTTTAAGCAGCGCTGTGCTATTGTGTGGCAAGCCGCATGATTTATTCATTAGCTTGTTTTTGTCACAGCAAGTTAGATGTGATTGCTGCCTACCTTCTGTTCCACACTGATTTAGCCACAGGTTGACAAACGCAAGGGGTGGACAGGTTGTGGGGGTGTTTATCGTCATGGCAATAGACAAGGTTACTTTAGTCACGGACTGTGTGCAGTTTAAGAAAAACCCATGTGACATTCTGCTACATGGAGCGACTTGAATGTCAAAGTACTGTAAGTTGCATTTTGTGAATGACAGCAGGTGTTAGAAGTTGTCTGGATGTATTTGGTTCAGTGCATCGATCCTGAGAGTGCAAAAAAATTAAACAATTTGTACTTCAGCTGCTGAAACAGATCAAAAGTGAAACAAATACACACGCACCAAACCGCTGAACCTGTAACGCATGGGACCTTGTGAAAAGTAATGTACAAGTAGCCATGGAAACAAGTCTAACCCTTTTTCACATTTTATTTCTGCAATTGGAACATTTTGCTGCACCTGTGAAAGGTATTTCAAATTCCACATCATTTTTTGCAATTAACTCATAAAGAACAAATTGAGTAAATAAGATAATTAAAGTTGACATATCAAGAAAATCTGACTTTTTCCATGTTTACGTGCTAAAATCCAGTCCCCAGAGCATTTACCAACCCAGAAAACGTAAAAAAGAACAACTCAATAAATGTTTTGGTAAGCCTTTTCAGCAAGCATATGAAAAAACGAGCATGTTAGATTTCGCTCCCCTCTGTGACATAGAAAAGGGATCTTATTATAATATTACCGCCCTTAATCTGCATGTTTCCTCCCTCGCAAGCGACAATGGTGTACCAGTTTTAACACCATGGCAAAAGTCTGAGCAAAGCATGCTAACTGCTCTGTCTTTGGTTGCACAGAAGAATACAGAACACTATTTAACACTATGTTGAGTCCCAGCCTCAGAGGAGACAAAAGAGCAGTGGATTTATTGATTTGTCAGCTATATATTACACTGCTTCATATTTGAACAGTGATTTCTTTCCCAGCTGTTTACCTTCACAGACATAACTGACTGTTTTTCAAAACTCATGTGTGTTTTCCCAACATAAACGTTTGTGTATTTGACAGTTAAAGCGCAATAAGACATGAAAGAGAACATAGTTTTCTGTGTGCGTTTTGCCAAAAAAAGTATATCAGAAGTTTAAACTAATATGGTTAAAAATGCATGATTTAAGTGAGATAGACATGATAATCAAAACCAAACAGATGTTTTTTAGCAGCAGCAGCTTATTTGCATTTAAAGAGGCATACACAAAAACAGCATGTTCCTGCTTTTACTCAAAATAGGCATTTTCAAACTGATATAATTAATGATCTGTGGGGCATTTTGAGCTGAAACGCCCCAGACACATTCTGGGGACACCTGAGACTTATATTACATATTTTAAAAAGGGGCATAATAGGTCTCCTTTAAATCATTAACACTGTTAACCACGATGCATTCATTATAATATTTAAACTTAACACACTCCATGAGTGACTTCCATAAGCCATAATTAATTTTTAATCAGCGAACATGAATTTTGCAACCCAGGCTCATTGGCAATACGTGACTCTGCCTACATTTCTGCAGAACCTGAAATACGTATCTCCAGGTACATTTGGCTGCACTTTTCGGGTGAACCGTCCACTAGAGGCGCTAATGTGTATTGTTTTCCTCCGTTTTAAATACACGTTTATTAAAGGTTAGAAAGCAAATTAAACAGTGCTCGGTCTTCTCAGCATACAAAACGTTTGTATTAAACTTGTTAATTCCACATTTTTAAGGTGCCAAAGACACACGTCTCGTCTGGATTTATCCTTTAACTTCGATGGAGAGCAGTTGCGTACAAATACCACGCAGCATCTTCTACGGCAATTACGTCACCAGCGAGGCTCAGTTCGACCAGTTCACCTGATACGTGTACATCTTCAAGCAGGTAAGTGACCGCAACAATCTTTTCATTATTTTAATTATTTCAGTGTTTCTACATCACTTTCATGGGGTCATGTGTTAAAACGGAAGCTTAGTGGAACAGTTAGCACGGCTGCTAACGTTAGCCTACGATTGACATTAGCCTAAGCATTACCACTGTAACTGTAGTTTTACTATAGTATTTGTAGGATATGCACACTAACCACTAACTTACTATGGTTTTACCACTGTAACCGTAGTTTTACTATAGTATTTGTAGGATATGCACACTAACCACTAACTTACTATGGTTTTACCACTGTAACCGTAGTTTTACTATAGTATTTGTAGTATAAGCACAGTAAACACAACACTTACTATGGTTTTACCACTGTAACCGTAGTTTTACTATAGTATTTGTAGGATATGCACACTAACCACTAACTTACTATGGTTTTACCACTGTAACCGTAGTTTTACTATAGTATTTGTAGTATAAGCACAGTAAACACAACACTTACTATGGTTTTACCACTGTAACCGTAGTTTTACTATAGTATTTGTAGGATATGCACACTAACCACTAACTTACTATGGTTTTACCACTGTAACCGTAGTTTTACTATAGTATTTGTAGTATAAGCACAGTAAACACAACACTTACTATGGTTTTACCACTGTAACTGTAGTTTTACTATAGTATTTTTAGTATAAACACAGTAAACACAACACTTACTATGGTTTTACCACTGTAACCGTAGTTTTACTATAGTATTTTTAGTATAAGCACAGTAAACACAACACTTACTATGGTTTTACCACTGTGACTGTAGTTTTACTATAGTATTTGTAGTATATGCACAGTAAACACAACTCTAACTATGGTTTTACCACTGTAACTGTAGTTTTACTATAGTATTTTTAGTATAAACACAGTAAACACAACTCTAACTATGGTTTTACCACTGTAACTGTAGTTTTACTATAGTATTTTTAGTATAAGCACAGAAAACACAACTCTTACTATGGTTTTACCACTGTAACTGTAGTTTTACTATAGTATTTGTAGTATATGCACAGTAAACACAACTCTAACTATGGTTTTACCACTGTAACTGTAGTTTTACTATAGTATTTGTAGTATATGCACAGTAAACACAACTCTAACTATGGTTTTACCACTGTAACTGTAATTTTACTATAGTATTTTTAGTATAAGCACAGTAAACACAACTCTAACTATGGTTTTACCACTGTAACTGTAGTTTTACTATAGTATTTTTAGTATAAACACAGTAAACACAACTCTAACTATGGTTTTACCACTGTGACTGTAGTTTTACTATAGTATTTTTAGTATAAGCACAGTAAACACAACTCTTACTATGGTTTTACCACTGTAACTGTAGTTTTACTATAGTATTTTTAGTATAAACACAGTAAACACAACACTTACTATGGTTTTACCACTGTGACTGTAGTTTTACTATAGTATTTTTAGTATAAACACAGTAAACACAACTCTAACTATGGTTTTACCACTGTAACTGTAGTTTTACTATAGTATTTTTAGTATAAACACAGTAAACACAACACTTACTATGGTTTTACCACTGTGACTGTAGTTTTACTATAGTATTTTTAGTATAAGCACAGTAAACACAACTCTAACTATGGTTTTACCACTGTAACTGTAGTTTTACTATAGTATTTGTAGTATATGCACAGTAAACACAACTCTTACTATGGTTTTACCACAGTAACCGTAGTTTTACTATTGTAACTGTGATTTTACGGTGTACTATTTGTAAAGCACAGTAACCACAATGCCTACCACACTTTTAAATGTTTTTTGTGAAGTAATTGTAATTCAGTATTTGTTTCTGTCTTGCAGTTATGTCAGATCACCTTCTCCAGCAGCTCTTTTAAGAAGCCATCTCTGGTAAAAGCCATCACTGTATGAACTGTAATCCATAATTAATGTACACATAGTTTTGCTCTCTCTCTCTTTCTGTGGTTCATCATGACATTTTTAAAATCTCATAATTTTGACCAATTCTGTCAGAAAGCTGCTAGAATGAACAGGGAACTTGAACTCAAAGCTCCCAATGCTGATCTTGAAGAAGCTGTGAAAGAGGCTGAAAAGTCCTTCTATGATTCAATCTTTCACAGTAATGTTGAAGACATTTAGCTATAACTGATTTGCTTTAATCAACGCATCCTTATTGTTAGTGTTAATAATACCTTTCCTTACAGTCCTTCCTCTCAAATATTTTGGTCACAGATTTTGTTTAACACATTGTCTCAACATGTGTGTATTTCTCTTTGTTTCAGGGTAAAGGGAAGACTAAAGGAAGGCCTGTCATGGGATTTGAATTGGGCCATGTTGTGCATTTCTGGAAAAGACCAAAAGCAAAGGCAAACATTCCAATGGTATGTCAATGTTGGTCTGAGCACCTGGACTGAACTGTACTGCAGTTACATTTTGCACAGCATCTGTACATACCCTACAGCCCCATCAGAAACAACAATCAACAAAGTGTCATGTCGAAGTATTAATAATTCATACAATTTACCAAGCCAGCAAATGTATATGATATTGTACAAGTGTACTCATATAAAATTCTATGATTTTTCACTTGTACTTGTGTCAATGGCCATTGCCTCAACTCTAATGTTAATTGTGTCCATTGTAAGTAGTCAGAGTGTTTATACCAATCCAGTTTATATTAAGTCCATCATATTCTCTCTACATTAACCTTTACAAATTTTCACTGCCTCTTCCTGTTCTAACAGTACATGATATCTGCCCACACCTCAGAGTCTGCCTTTCTTTCTATGTTGATTTTTATTTAACACATCTGTCTAAGAAGCACAAGTCTGGAAATGCTAGTTTATCTTGACACAAATCAGATCATTAGTAAATTTGGCCAAATCAGATTGCTTAAAGCTGTCCTTACCAAGAGCAAGAACAACAATAAGAACTATTTTAGCATCCACACCAACTGACGATAGCGTTCTGTTTACTATTATACATGCTACAGTCATCTGCCATCTGTTGTCAATGTTTTTGTTGTTCATCATGTGATAAATTCTCTTTCTTCCTGTCTTGCAGGATTTCTTGAAGACTACTTATGTATATAATACATATAGTGATAGTGACAGGAGTGCCCACAGTAGAGATGGGAGTGTTGACTGTAGAGGAGAAAGTCAAATAATAATAATATTATAATTGTTATTAACCAGTAATTTGTCTTGCATTTAGTCACAATAGAAGCAAACAACGATTACAGGAGAGATATATTTTGAAGGTAATAATTGTAAAATATTGAAATATTGTTCTAATCATTGTTTGCCTATTAGTTTGTTAAACAGAAGCATTGAATATTATTTGGCATCTTAACATTTTCTGCAAACAAATTCTCTTTTTGTTTTTGACTATTAGACAATCTTTTTAAGGGGTTTTCTATTGCCTATTTCTTAATTACCTCTATGCAAATGCATTTCAAATACAATCAACTGCTTGTTTTGTCTTTTTTTTTCCGTAATGGCACAAACTGGAGAGAGAGAATGCTTCTTCTGGGAACTTTTTATCTGTGAAAAGTTTGATATGTCAATAAACATTGGGAAATGACTACAAAATGTGTGATTCATTATTTTTTATTATTCTTATAGTTCATCTGGCAGGTCTAAGAATTGCAATTTTGTAAGGTCCATTTCCAGGAAACAGAAGTGATTAATTGTTTACCCTTAATACACTGTAAATGTTACAGAAGCACAATTAAACAGTAGAAAAAAGCTTCATGTTTAATCATTAGAGGTGCATGTTTTTTGTTTTGAAAGCAAATGAAACATTTTGAATTATTGTTCACAGCAATTTATATCAAAGTTTTGAGTTTAAATATTGTACATAAATTTATATTAGTGTGAACATAATTTACTATGGGAACCATTATGCCCTTATTTTAAAAAAATAAAATAAAATAATCCTGGTAATCAATAAATCTATTGCTGCATCAAGTTAACCAAACTATCCAATCTGTTGTTCCAGTTTTATGTTGAGTGGGGACAAATAAATATTGAACTGATTATCTGTATTTGCCACAAGAACCCGGAAGATCATGTCATAAATGACCATATTTGGACAAGCAAACGAGACGACTCTGTTCAATTTGGTTGCCATTTGGAACTCGCTGTGATTGGACTATCTTTAAATCCAAATGAAAAACAACGCTTAATGTTACAAAGTCCGTGTTGCTCTTATTACATCAGTAATAACTTCAGTTAACAACGAAGTGTTGCTATGTTGTGAGAACTTCCTAATTTACCGAGATCGTAACCCTAACCCTAAGCAGATCTTAATTAAACTACAAATAACAGCGCCATTTTTTTTCGTGTTCTATAGATAGAATGGCAGAGGTTTGTGGGTAATGTAGTTTAAATTTTTTATTAATAAAATAGTGGAAAATGCAATCTTTTTTGAACAAAGGTTTATCTAAACAAGTACACTGTGCAAATATCTATGACATATTTCAGAGGCATGCTGAAATTTGGTTTTTTACTAAGATCATTTTTCAAAACACCTTTATACCACTTTTCCATGAATGTTTGAAAACTGTGTCCAACAATATGTAATTAACATAGCATAAGTAGTTGTCCTGCCAATTTTCTCTTTGACATTATAATCAGACACTGATTTACAGCCATTTGAAATGTTCATTTTTTTGCTCTTCCATGGGACTCTACTGGGCCCCTGGGGATTGAAGGGCAGTCAAAACACACAAATCTATTCTCATCATGAACAGCACACTGTGCTGAGTCACATTTTTTAGATTGTCTTTTCAAAAATTTGCCAATATGTAAGTTGAAAGTCATAGTTTTCTTAGAATAAGAATAGACATTTCCTAATTGAATTGTGTCCATTTATTTCATTAGATCAGGAGCAAGAATTGAGTGATGACAGGAAATGAAGACACCAGTTTAAACAATCAATACATATTGTGACACTTCTTTGTACTATCACACAATGTCAGTGTGTCATTCAGTAAGACAAGGTACAGACCGTGTGGTTTATGCAAAAGCTATACAATTCATGCAATGCAAAGGATCATAATATAAAAGACATCATTTGTATCTTTGTCAAATATTCCTCATCTTTGTCCATCTTTGCAAAACATCAGTAATGTGCATGCTCATCTTATTTATTATACAGTACAGGATTCATGTTGATCTTTCCCTGGTCCATCACCCTCAGCTGTGCATAAAGTGCCTGTAGCAATATACTGTAGTCCATGTAGTCTCTTCTAATGAATCTTTCAGCCTTGCCTTCATGTATTGAATGTCATTAATATGACCAAATGTCGCATCTTAATTAAAACACTCATGGTAATTATGTGTATTGTTTACACAATTAAATGGTGTATTTACCAAACAACATTCCTAATAAAGAATATTTACCATACTTTATTATCCAATACTTTGTGCTACATCATAAAGACAGCTAAAGTAGCCTATTAAGACAAATGATATTCAAGAGAAATAAAAATGCGTTATGTTAAAACCATATTATTTTAACCAGATGAAGCCTCCCAAATGCATGCATGGTTAAATGTCTTGAGCATCATAGAATCACATTCAGTTTCCTGCTCAGAGCTCTCTTGGTTTTCTTCCTCTTGCTTGCTTATCCATATCCCTATCTTAATAATCTCCTTCCATGTCATGAACAATTTGAAGTTGTTATCCAGCACACTGCAGTACAACTGATAAACAAAAGACATGTGACCAATTTAAATCATATCACTTTATTATCACAATACCATGATCACATGGTACAGGCGGTGACATTTTTTGTGTGAAAACTGCAGCATGAAAGTATAGACAACAAATGTTCAATGTAGGCAACACACACATATAAGGGACTCAATACAGGTAGAGAACAATAAGGTAAATAGTATGCTATACACAGAGAGCATGAAATTAAAACAATAATCACAGTACGCATACCTTTGCAGTGCCGTGTGGAATGAATCAGTTCAAACAGAATGTCATGGTGCAGAATAATAGCCAGTTAGAGTCCAGACAGTGCAACTGATAGAGAGCAGTGCATATGAGCTTGATGTGCTGTGTATTGTTTCTGGTATAAGTTCAGTGCAGTCTAATTGCCAGTGGAAAAATGTGTCTGCTGGTGCAGGTTCTGCAATAACTTCTGCCTGATGGTAACGATGAGAGTAATCCATGGCTCTGGTGGCTGGAGTCTCTGATGGTCCTCTGTGCTTTCCTCACACACCAACTGATGTAAATATCCTGGAGGGACATAACATGTACTTAGGGTGTTGTAAATTAATAAACAATATATATTTTTATTTTTAATTGTTGCATTGGACTTACCATTGATTCTTGTTGGAGATATGAGCCAAACGGATCCCTTCACAACTATTTTGCAGTTGTTCATTTGTGAAGTTTACTTTTCTGGGCCGTAACATCTGAGCTGTCACAGTAGAGTTGTTCAGGAATGCAGTCTTCATCGCAGTTAACTGGTGGTTTCAGGCTGCAATGCTGCATCTGGTGGCCATTGAATTGATATGGTCAACTGGCTTCACCCTCCTTCAAACAAACAGACAAAACAATAAGTCAACAATAATTCCAGAGAAATAGTGTTGATGAATAGGTGCAAGTGTCAGTACTCACCATATTTGGCCAATCCTGCCCAAATTCCAGAGATGATAGCACAGTTGATTTGCCAATTCTAGGAGCTATTAAAAAAAAAAAAAGTGCATGTGAAAAATGGTAACGGCTGTCTTTTGAGAAATTAACATCAATTGCTATACCCCATATAACCCTAACCCCAACCCATATAACTACATTGCTTGAATACATACATACCAGTAGAAATGTGCAAATTTTCAGCTCAGTGTTTGGGCACAAGAAGACCATGTTCATTCCTCATTCATCAGGATTGGATTGCCGGGACTGATTTTCTTTTCTTTTTTTGGTCTTCATCTTTAAAACAATACAATATTTATTGACCCAATTTTTTTTAGTATTATTGTTGTTTAAACATATAAATTAAGCAGTTACAATTATATACTTCAAGCTCAAGTTCCCTGGCAACTCTAGCAGGCTCCTGAGTTCATCTGTATGCATCAGATTCAGAGTCTGAGAAAAGGCCATCTTGCAAACTCTAAGCTTCTATTTTTCAACAGAGCACAAAATAATGTGTTAAGTGAGGGAGTAAAGAAATAAGATGAAGAGAAATAAGCAGAATTGTGTAAGTTTAACAGAATGAGAAGCAAGCAGCATTAGAAAAAAAAAATTATTTAACAGCAAACTAAAATGAATTATTTTAAATATGATTACCTGCTGATGGTTTTGTTGTAAGCAGTTTAAAGGCCTCTTCACACCAAGGATGAGTCCACACTGCAGCTATTTGACATAAAATGACACAGAAACAATATGGTTGGAATCTCTTTCAGAATTTTTTTTTCCAGATGTTGAACAATGAAAACATTGACAGCCAATCAAAAACCACCACACAAATAGCCTGAGCATTTAAATGCAGACAACATAACTGCAGCATACGCTTATGATAAAAAGAATGTTATTTTCTGTTAGTGTGAAAAATAAACAATTAAAATAGTCATTATAATTCTTGCTCTTGGTGTGAACAGCTTTAAGTGATCTGATTTGGCCAAATTAACTGAAGGTCTGATTTCTCACACGACAAGTTAGAGATAGGAGTGAGTGTTGACTAGAAGAGAAATTTAAAAAAAATAATCAGTAGACATGCAAGGCTTGGTAAATTGTATGAATTATTAATACTTCGACATGACCCTTTGTTGGTTGTTGTTTCTGATGGGGCTGTAGGGTATGTACAGATGCTGTGCAAAATGTAACTGCAGTACAGTTCAGTCCAGGTGCTCAGACCAACATTGACATACCATTGGAATGTTTGCCTTTGCTTTTGGTCTTTTCCAGAAATGCACAACATGGCCCAATTCAAATCCCATGACAGGCCTTCCTTTAGTCTTCCCTTTACCCTGAAACAAAGAGAAATACACACATGTTGAGACAATGTGTTAAACAAAATCTGTGACCAAAATATTTGAGAGGAAGGACTGTAAGGAAAGGTATTATTAACACTAACAATAAGGATGCGTTGATTAAAGCAAATCAGTTATAGCTAAATGTCTTCAACATTACTGTGAAAGATTGAATCATAGAAGGACTTTTCAGCCTCTTTCACAGCTTCTTCAAGATCAGCATTGGGAGCTTTGAGTTCAAGTTCCCTGTTCATTCTAGCAGCTTTCTGACAGAATTGGTCAAAATTATGAGATTTTAAAAATGTCATGATGAACCACAGAAAGAGAGAGAGAGCAAAACTATGTGTACATTAATTATGGATTACAGTTCATACAGTGATGGCTTTTACCAGAGATGGCTTCTTAAAAGAGCTGCTGGAGAAGGTGATCTGACATAACTGCAAGACAGAAACAAATACTGAATTACAATTACTTCACAAAAAACATTTAAAAGTGTGGTAGGCATTGTGGTTACTGTGCTTTACAAATAGTACACCGTAAAATCACAGTTACAATAGTAAAACTACGGTTACTGTGGTAAAACCATAGTAAGAGTTGTGTTTACTGTGCTTATACTAAAAATACTATAGTAAAACTACAGTCACAGTGGTAAAACCATAGTTAGAGTTGTGTTTACTGTGCATATACTACAAATACTATAGTAAAACTACAGTTACAGTGGTAAAACCATAGTTAGAGTTGTGTTTACTGTGCTTATACTAAAAATACTATAGTAAAACTACAGTCACAGTGGTAAAACCATAGTTAGAGTTGTGTTTACTGTGCTTATACTAAAAATACTATAGTAAAACTACAGTCACAGTGGTAAAACCATAGTTAGAGTTGTGTTTACTGTGCATATACTACAAATACTATAGTAAAACTACAGTTACAGTGGTAAAACCATAGTTAGAGTTGTGTTTACTGTGCTTATACTAAAAATACTATAGTAAAACTACAGTCACAGTGGTAAAACCATAGTTAGAGTTGTGTTTACTGTGCTTATACTAAAAATACTATAGTAAAACTACAGTCACAGTGGTAAAACCATAGTTAGAGTTGTGTTTACTGTGCATATACTACAAATACTATAGTAAAACTACAGTTACAGTGGTAAAACCATAGTTAGAGTTGTGTTTACTGTGCTTATACTAAAAATACTATAGTAAAACTACAGTCACAGTGGTAAAACCATAGTTAGAGTTGTGTTTACTGTGCTTATACTAAAAATACTATAGTAAAACTACAGTCACAGTGGTAAAACCATAGTTAGAGTTGTGTTTACTGTGTTTATACTAAAAATACTATAGTAAAACTACAGTCACAGTGGTAAAACCATAGTAAGTGTTGTGTTTACTGTGTTTATACTAAAAATACTATAGTAAAACTACAGTTACAGTGGTAAAACCATAGTAAGAGTTGTGTTTACTGTGCTTATACTAAAAATACTATAGTAAAACTACAGTCACAGTGGTAAAACCATAGTTAGAGTTGTGTTTACTGTGTTTATACTAAAAATACTATAGTAAAACTACAGTCACAGTGGTAAAACCATAGTTAGAGTTGTGTTTACTGTGTTTATACTAAAAATACTATAGTAAAACTACAGTCACAGTGGTAAAACCATAGTTAGAGTTGTGTTTACTGTGTTTATACTAAAAATACTATAGTAAAACTACAGTCACAGTGGTAAAACCATAGTTAGAGTTGTGTTTACTGTGTTTATACTACAAATACTATAGTAAAACTACAGTCACAGTGGTAAAACCATAGTTAGAGTTGTGTTTACTGTGTTTATACTAAAAATACTATAGTAAAACTACAGTTACAGTGGTAAAACCATAGTTAGAGTTGTGTTTACTGTGCTTATACTAAAAATACTATAGTAAAACTACAGTTACAGTGGTAAAACCATAGTTAGAGTTGTGTTTACTGTGCATATACTACAAATACTATAGTAAAACTACAGTCACAGTGGTAAAACCATAGTAAGAGTTGTGTTTACTGTGCTTATACTAAAAATACTATAGTAAAACTACAGTTACAGTGGTAAAACCATAGTTAGAGTTGTGTTTACTGTGCATATACTACAAATACTATAGTAAAACTACAGTCACAGTGGTAAAACCATAGTAAGAGTTGTGTTTACTGTGCTTATACTAAAAATACTATAGTAAAACTACAGTCACAGTGGTAAAACCATAGTTAGAGTTGTGTTTACTGTGCATATACTACAAATACTATAGTAAAACTACAGTTACAGTGGTAAAACCATAGTAAGTGTTGTGTTTTCTGTGCTTATACTAAAAATACTATAGTAAAACTACAGTTACAGTGGTAAAACCATAGTTAGAGTTGTGTTTACTGTGTTTATACTAAAAATACTATAGTAAAACTACAGTCACAGTGGTAAAACCATAGTTAGAGTTGTGTTTACTGTGTTTATACTAAAAATACTATAGTAAAACTACAGTCACAGTGGTAAAACCATAGTTAGAGTTGTGTTTACTGTGCTTATACTAAAAATACTATAGTAAAACTACAGTTACAGTGGTAAAACCATAGTTAGAGTTGTGTTTACTGTGCATATACTACAAATACTATAGTAAAACTACAGTTACAGTGGTAAAACCATAGTTAGAGTTGTGTTTACTGTGCATATACTACAAATACTATAGTAAAACTACAGTTACAGTGGTAAAACCATAGTAAGAGTTGTGTTTTCTGTGCTTATACTAAAAATACTATAGTAAAACTACAGTTACAGTGGTAAAACCATAGTTAGAGTTGTGTTTACTGTGTTTATACTAAAAATACTATAGTAAAACTACAGTTACAGTGGTAAAACCATAGTTAGAGTTGTGTTTACTGTGCATATACTACAAATACTATAGTAAAACTACAGTCACAGTGGTAAAACCATAGTAAGTGTTGTGTTTACTGTGCTTATACTAAAAATACTATAGTAAAACTACGGTTACAGTGGTAAAACCATAGTAAGTGTTGTGTTTACTGTGTTTATACTAAAAATACTATAGTAAAACTACAGTTACAGTGGTAAAACCATAGTAAGTGTTGTGTTTACTGTGCTTATACTACAAATACTATAGTAAAACTACGGTTACAGTGGTAAAACCATAGTAAGTTAGTGGTTAGTGTGCATATCCTACAAATACTATAGTAAAACTACGGTTACAGTGGTAAAACCATAGTAAGTTAGTGGTTAGTGTGCATATCCTACAAATACTATAGTAAAACTACGGTTACAGTGGTAAAACCATAGTAAGTTAGTGGTTAGTGTGCATATCCTACAAATACTATAGTAAAACTACAGTTACAGTGGTAATGCTTAGGCTAATGTCAATCGTAGGCTAACGTTAGCAGCCGTGCTAACTGTTCCACTAAGCTTCCGTTTTAACACATGACCCCATGAAAGTGATGTAGAAACACTGAAATAATTAAAATAATGAAAAGATTGTTGCGGTCACTTACCTGCTTGAAGATGTACACGTATCAGGTGAACTGGTCGAACTGAGCCTCGCTGGTGACGTAATTGCCGTAGAAGATGCTGCGTGGTATTTGTACGCAACTGCTCTCCATCGAAGTTAAAGGATAAATCCAGACGAGACGTGTGTCTTTGGCACCTTAAAAATGTGGAATTAACAAGTTTAATACAAACGTTTTGTATGCTGAGAAGACCGAGCACTGTTTAATTTGCTTTCTAACCTTTAATAAACGTGTATTTAAAACGGAGGAAAACAATACACATTAGCGCCTCTAGTGGACGGTTCACCCGAAAAGTGCAGCCAAATGTACCTGGAGATACGTATTTCAGGTTCTGCAGAAATGTAGGCAGAGTCACGTATTGCCAATGAGCCTGGGTTGGAATTTTGCGAGGCGGTGTGGAAAAACTTGGTTTAGTGAATGAGGACGCCCCATTGAGAGATGATGAAAATATCAAAACAAGTCAAGTGAGAGTAGTAGTGCATTGCTGGAGCGCTTCAGGGTTTAGCGTTGTGTGTAACTATTCAAAGGCAGTCACATGCCAGACTAGCTCTATGAATTAAACATGGCAGAAACACTGGCACAAAGACAGCTGCATGCCCGTGGAGTGGTGATAACCACGTCTTGAGTAGGAGGACGACCTCCAGAGCCTTTTAGCAGAGCCAGACAGAGAAAAACATCCATCAGACACTGGAAAAATGCAGGAAGGTTTCATGACAGCACATTAGTGGCTCCTGTTGAGCATTTCCTTTAGACGGAGTCTCTAAAGGCGTAGCTGAGAAAAATACATTTTAGTGATATAACACTTGTTGTAATGTAAATATGTTTTACAAGGCTCATAAACTACTAATATAATCATTTATTAGTTAACATATTTGTATTTATATCTACGGATGATGCTGGAGACGGCGTTCTTACGTAGAACCCAGATGCTTTGCACCTTGTTTACAATTAGAAGGTGACACATATTTTGTAAACATATTTAAATATTTCAAAAGAGAGATGCAGGGTCAGAAAGCTCTCGGGTTTCATCAAAAAAATGTCTTAATTTGTTTTCTGAAGATGAAGAAAGGTCTTACGAGTTTGGAACGACATGAGGGTGAGTAATTTATGACAACATTATTCAATCAAGCTGATCGATAAGAAATCCACAAGCCCACAAAAAGAACATAATTTAAAGATATTACATTATTGTGCCAGAAGAAAACACTAAATAAAAATTAATTTAATTGGATATAAGCCTAAACCTAATCCACAGGCCTACAGTCCATGTCAGCATGATCAGTCTGAGATTTTAATGACATTCAGCAACAAATAACTTGAAAATAAGTCATGGTCTCAGTCATGGCTGAATTACATTTTTTTTTTTTTAGATGAAACTCACTTAATTATAGAGAAATTAAATTATAGAGCCTGCAGATTATTATGCAATTAAGCCAATTTTATGCAGTTAGCTTTGCAAGTAGTTCTGACTTATCTAATACCTCCCTCACATTTTTATAGTCTATATACAGTTGAAGTCAAAAGTTTACATTTATAGTTGAATTTATAAAAATGACCCTGTTCAAAAGTTGACATACACTTGATTCTTAACACTGTGTTGTTACCTGAATGATCCACAGCTGTGTTATTTGTTTATTGATAGTTGTTCATGAGCCCCCTTGTTTGTCCTGAACAGTTAAACTGCCCACTGTTCCTTAAAAAAATCCTTCAGGTCCCACAAATTCTTTGGTTTTTCAGCATTTTTGTGTATTTGAACCCTTTCCAACAATGACTGTGTGATTTTGAGGTTCATCTTTCCACACTGAGGACAACTGAGGAACTCATATGCAACTATTACAGAAGGTTCAAACACTCACTGATGCTTCAGAAGAAAACAAAAACGATGCATTAAGAGCCGGGGGGTGTAAACTTTTGAACAGAATGAAGGTGTGCACATTTTTCGTATTTTTCGTAAATATATATGTTTTTCATTTAGTACTGTCCTTCAGAAGCTACTTACATGTTTCCCCGAAGACAAAATAAGTGAAATTGACCCTGATCTTTAAATTCAAAGTCCCTCAGTTGTTCTCAGTGTGAAAAAATATGGACCTCAAAATCATACAGTCATTGTTGGAAAGGGTTCAAATACACAAAAAATGCTGAAAAACCAAAAAATTTAAAGAAAAGAAAAACACAGCTGTGGATTATTCAGGCAATAACACAGTATTAAAAATCAAGTGTTTGTAAACTTTTGAACAGGATCATTTTTATAAATTCAACTATTATTTTCTCTTGTGGGCTATATGTAAATGTCTTTTATATGAAATATCGTATTCAGTTCAGTACTTAATACAAATAAAATGCATTTTGTATAATTCCTCTAATTTTGATAAAATAATTAACATTTTGCAATCTGCAAGGCTTATGTAAACTTTTGACTTCAACTGTATATGCAGTGCATTGTGGCAAACACTTAAACTCTTTTTAATCTCCACTAAAAAGTAACCTTTACTTCTAAAGATGTGTTGTTGTGATACTTTTCGCCTGGCTTAACTTTCAAACAGTTCAATTTGCGTCATGCTTTCTCTTGAGACACATACAAAACCCTGCATTCTTTAGTGTCTGGCACTTTTTGGGTACTTCTGAACCACACACACAAACACACACACACACACACACACACACACACACACACACACACGAATATGCGCTATGACTCACTGTTGTGAATCAAAATAAGTTCCATCTATAAGATCTATATGACTCAGATCTGTGGGCAGCACAGGTGTATGGTAGTTTTGTGATCCTTCTGGAACAAATGTTACACACTCCTGGCGATTCCTGATGGGAAATGGATTAGCCCTCGCGCTGTGGCGGCAAGGAAATTGTCACACTTAATCTCACGCTTCAGCTCTGCTCTGGAGGAAATCCTCCTACTGGCCCCCAGGAGATGCTGAGGTGAGAAGAGTGATTGACGGCTGTTGGGAAGCTCAGGGCACCTCAATTCAACTATAAGTAATCACAGATCAATGACACCTACTGTCAAGTCTGCCTCATTTGGGGGTTTTCGCTATCTGGAGATCAGGGAAAATAAATATCTTAGGAAAATAATAATACAAATAAAACAGGAGTGAAATCTTCTGAAATGGAAATCTAGTAAAATCAGGTTGTCGTAAATGAAGAGTGTGAACATCTGCTGACAGTTGTGAGGGGCAGAAAACACATCTGCTGGGCACTGCTGCCATTTATCTGTGTGCACTAGGAGCTGATGTTATAAAATGATGGCTCGGTGCTAGAGTCTGATGTTATGACCGTCGTTTATGTGCTCGGGTTGTTTTTATGTGCGAATCGAGAGGTCAATCTGGTGGCGTCTCTCCCCTCCCTGTATAATGTGTATAGTGAGCTTACTGTGAGTTAACATTCATTTGTGTGGAGGCTTCTGTGACTTCAAACATAATGCATGTGTTTAAAAATCGAGTTTGAAAATGAAACTGCATTATACAAAAATGCTAAATTGCCTGCCATGTTAACCTCAAAACATCACCTGCCTCTAGAGTTAACTCTCTCCTGCAGCGTGTAATGCTAGTGCTTGTGAGTGGTTGTCATGCCAGCAGGTAGATGCCTTGTAGGGGGATCATCAGCTCTGTGGTGGGGCCAGCCTCTCGCTGCTTCATACTGATCTTTAATTGCCCTGTAATTAAATTAGGCCCTGTCAGAGAGTCGGCCCAGATTATCTGGGTCATGTGCAATTTTCTTCGTCTGTTTTGCCGGGTGCAGTCGGCTCCTCTGAGCACTCAAGCGTGGATAAACATGATGACAGTACCATTCCACGTGAGCCGAACGTCCTGCATCTATAAAACCTGCTTCTTTATGGACTCGGCCTGCCTGGGTTAAAGTGGGGCATTGAATAAAATAGTAAGACATGGATGTAAGGAAGAGAAAGAAGATGTAAACATATCAAATAGATTGTAGGGATATAAAGTTTGTTACCTTGAGAGCCATATCTAGGAAATATTATGAGAACTTGGGAGTGGTATGATATTGAGATCCATCTTTTCACACTGAGGACAACGAAGGTTCAAACGCTCACTGATGCTTCAGAAGGAAAAACGATACATTAAGAGTCAGGGGTGTAAACTTTTGAACAGAATGAAGATGTGCACATTTTTCTTGTTTTGCTTAAATATCATATTTTTTACATTTAGTATTGCCCTTCAGAAGCTACGGAAGACACTTACATGTTTCCCAGTAGACAAAATAAGTGAAATGTACCCTGATCTTCAAACTCCAAAAGTTTTCACCCCCCAGCTTATCTTAATACATTGAGTTTCCTTCTGAAGCAACAGTAAGTGTTTGAACCTTCTGTAATACTTGCATTTGAGTCCCTTAGTTGTCCTCAGTGTGAAAAGATGGATCTCAAAATCACAGTCATTGTTGGAAAGGGTTCAAATACACAAAAATGCTGAAAAACCAAAGAATTGGTGGGACCTGAAGGATTTTTCTGAAGAACAGCGAGCAGTTTAACTGTTCAGGACAAACAAGGGACTTATGAACTATCAATAAACAAAAACAAAAACACATGGGTGGATCAGTAAATGCAAAATTTGACCGCTCAGGACACATCGACATGCCTGCCATCTTGAAACAGTCATTGTGTCTTTACTTACAACAACAATCAATGAGTTTCAAGATGCCACAACAATGTGCAGCCTCTGTATACACCGGAAAATGCATAGCAATGGACACATATTTTAGTGAGTAGGGACACTCTCACAATAGCTAAAATGCATAAAAGTAGAAAAGGAACATAAGTGAAACAACTAAAAAGCACACCGAAGCTGGTAGTGCATGTGTTACAATCAGTGTTGGGCACGTTACTTTAAAAATAGTAATTTGTTATAGTTACTAGTTACTTCTCAAAAATAGTAACTGAGTTAGTAACTGAATTACATCATTATAAAAGTAACTAATTAGCAGGGAATGTAACCATTGTATTACTTTTTTTTTAAATGTTCAAATATGTCAAATAACTTGGATGCCACCAAAATTAAATATGTTAAGTGAATAAAACATTGTACACAAATCTACACTATTTTAATGTTGCTGTGGGACAATGTGAGAGATGCCTTCCAGGGGGTAAATATCACGTTATTGGGGTCGCTTTAATCCGAGGACATTAAAAACCTTCCCACGGCAACACTGTTAACATCTGTCTCGTTTTTTCTTGATGAACGCGAAAACAATTAGAAACTACGGTCTGCTGTTATTTGTGTATAGTCATAATAACAAGAAAACAAATTGCTTTTGTAAAATAAAGAAAATAAACAGGGTGTGCTCTCTGCTGTCACGCTCTCTATCACCTCTCTTCACAGACATGTAAATAAAACAACCTGAATCTCTGCAAATACATGCTTGACAGATATGAGAGATATGTGTAGAAAGCTTGAAATGTCTACTTATAACTGAACTAAGTCACGTCGAAAATAAATATTCACTGTTAAAGTAAACCGTATGATACCAACACAAGCTCCAGTTTTTCCCATCTAAACATATCCCTAATGGAATCACGCCCACAAACAGCACCTCCGCATTTCAAATTAAACATGCAGGTGAGACGCGGGGACATGAAGGTAAAACTTTTAATTTCTGGAAGATGCGCTGAGAGGAATAAGCTAGAATTTACCTCCGGAAAAATGCTACATTACGCCGCATTTTAAAGGAGAAGTCTACTTCCAGAACAAAAATTTACAGACAATTTACTCACCCCCTTGTCATCCAAGATGGTCATGTCTTTCTTTCTTCAGCCGAAAATAAATTATGTTTCTTGAGGAAACCATTTCAGGAATTATCTCCATATAATTGGATTTCCCAGCTGATGAAAAAGGGTCTTATCTAGCCAAACGATCTGCCATTTTCGAAACAAATTGACAATGTATATACTTTTTAAGTCTGCGTGAACGCTATACAGTTAGAGCATGTCAAAAAAACTCCTGTCTCGTTTTTGCCCTACATCACTGTTTTATTTATCTATTTTTTGCTGTTTTGCTTTTTTTGTAAAGGGCGTTTGATCTACTTTGCATGTTCACATTGTAAACACTGGGTCAGTACTTCTGCACCGATTTAGAATGATTTTGAAGTTAGGGAAGAAAATGAAATGGGAGTTTTCGACATACCCTAACTGCATTGGCCAGAAAAAAAACAGTGTTCACGCAGACTTAGACAAGATGAAGAATGAGGTTAAAAAGTATAGTAATTGTCAATTTGTTTCAAAAATGACAAATCGTTTTGCTAGATAAGACCATTCTTCCTCAGCTGGGATCGTTTAGAGCCATTTGAAACTGCATTTAAACTGCATTTTGGATGTTCAAACTTGGGGGTACCATTGGCAACCATTACGTAGAGATTATTCCTGATTTTTTTTCTCAAGAAACATAATTTCTTATCAACTGAAGAAAGAAAGTCACAAACATCTTGAATGACAAGGGGGTGAATAAATTACCTGTAAATTTTTGTTCTGGAAGTGGACTCCTTTAATGTCAGTAACGGCGGGAAACAGTAATTCGTTTGATTACTTGATACTGAAAAAAGTAATGCCGTTAGTACCGCCGTTTATATATAACGCCATCATATTCCCACTATTGGTTACGATGTGTTTTTACACCGCTGTGCAACGTAGCTAATGACAGACAAATCTGTTGATTTCTTGAACACAATGGTTAATCAGAGGTGTTGAAATTAGAATCCACTCACTGCTTGAAATGTTCAGTCCTGAGTTCTGCAAGCACAAGATTCATCTTATTATAACTAAGTGTAGACATGATTTAACTAAGAGATTTATTGCAGAGTGTAGAGAGCTTCATTGATTATAACAGAACTTTGTGAGATTGTGATGAACTGTGAGTGACAGCTTTTTAGTGATTTAGTAATCCATTCAGCAATTTGTAGAAAACTTTTGTTTTTTCACATATTCTCTGTAAAATTTCTAAATAGCAATGTTTGATGTCACAACCATAGCAGAGGACTGAAAAAAATATGTGTGAAAATATCCACTAGGTCACTGGGTAATAGTAAACCACTTTTTAAGGACTACATATATAGTATAATGTCATTGTGAGCAACAAAACTCTAATAGACATAGTTCATGTTAGTTCAAGACTGCACTCCTGAGGTTTCTGAAAAAGCTTCTTGTTGTTCTTGTTGCATCTGTGCTCTTGCCAGAGGAACAGAAACGGCTATTATGGTGACCTTTGCCATCAGAATTCTGTTCCAGAAGGGTCTCTCTCATAGACCTCTACAGCAGGAGTGACCTCTGACCTCTATTAATCACCCACAACACAACATTCCCTCTTCTCATGAGACTGTGCCTTCAGAACTCGTGTTATATTTGTATTGCACTGTCACATTTGTTCACAATGGCTTCATGCTTTCCAATCTGTATGAAATGACAACTGATTTATCTACATTTATGTCCATGCAATATCTTCCATTGTAGCAAGATAGGCCACTATTCAGAGTTTAAAATGTGTGTCACAGCACTCTCTCAAACAGCCCAGACAAGAAAACAGCAATAAGAGCGATAAAACCAGCAGTTTTCTGAGTGCTCTATTTGCGAATTGGACTTCAATTATGTTTCTCCCTCTCCACAGAAGATGACTCTCTCATTCTGTTTTCCTCTTTTGCATCCCCTCGACATCCAACACCCTTTTCTGGCTCCATCAAATGGCTAGAAGAGATGCATGAAAAACAAATTCCCAGCATTTGAAAGAATAGAGAGGACATTGATTTGGGGATTGAGCTGCTTCATCTGAAAAGAGGACAGACAAAGCATGTGCATTGACTCTGAGTGCCTGAAAAGATGGAGAGAAATAGGGGACAGAGACAGCATGCTGATCGATGGATGGGAGAAAAAGAGACAGGGAGAGAAAGTGCTTATGATTGGGGGGGGAGAACAGCAGGTAGAAGGGGTGCCATTCTTTAGTTATCTGAGAGTCAGGGTCACAATGGCTTTGGAATATAACTGCACACATGAACACACTGTAGCCCAGAATCGTGAGGTGAAAGAGGTAATATAAACCAAATCATTATTGAAAGCTAAACCTCAGTGGGACCTCCAACCCTATGAACCGTTCACCTTCCTCAATAACTTGGAAAAGACTACCAAAAAATTCTCTCAGAGAACATAGCTGTTAGCACTTGAGAACATGTCTCAATTTATAACATCTGACATGTCTGCCAAAGTCTGCCTGACGTTAACTTACTCTGAGAAAATTGCTGTTTTTATAGAGTTTTGTAGAAATATACAATGGGGTCCATCGTCCATACTGAAAATCTAGGGGTTAAATCTAATTTAAATGTCAAAATAAACAAAGTTTTGGGATTCTGGACCATTTTACACAAAAAACATTGTGATGGAAAATTATTGAGAAATATTTCACATCAGACCTAAGTGTCATTTTGAGCTCACTAGTCAAATAAGCAATTTGAAAGAAAAAAATGTTCTTGCCTCCACCGAAGCACAAGATGCACTTTGAATTTGAATTTGCAAATCACACTGGAAAGCATGAGCATCAGGTTTTACACAAATTTGTTATTTTTTTAAGAGAGAAAAGGTGGAAAAAACAACTGTTTAAAAGTCTGGAGTTGGCAAGATTTTTTTAAATGTTTTTAAATGATATGCTTACCAAGGCTACATGTTTTTGATCAAAAATACAATAAAAACAAAATATTGTGAAATATTGCTAGTTAATTTAACTTGATGAAAATAAAAATGTATTTTATTCCTGGCAAGATTTATTTAAATGTTTTTATATAATATGCTTACCAAGGCTACTTTTATTTGATGAAAAATACAATTAAAACTAAAAAAAATGTAAAATATTACTACACTTTAATTAAACTGTTTTTAAAATGTAATTTATTCCTGTAATTTTAAAGCATCATTACTCCAGTCTTCAGCATCACATGACCCTTCAGAAATCATTCGAATAAGCTGATTTGGTGATCAAGAAGTATTTTTATTAATGTCAGCGTTGAAAACAGTTATGCTGCTTAGACTAATATTTTTTTCAAGATTATTTGATTAATAGACAGTTCAAAAGAACTGCATTTTTTGACCATTCAATGCTTCTTTGCTAAAAACTTGCTAAAAAGTTATATTATTTTTAACATGTAATGAAATACAGTGCTTCAAATTATAAAATGCTAAATAGATCCATTTTCACTTGTGGCTCTATACTTTTTGAACCATTTTATGCACACAAAGGATGTGGAAAAATTAAAGAGGTGTGACTTCCTGTCTGTAATTAGAGACAATGTTGATACTAAAATTTTGAATGGAGTGAGGTAAATTAAAGTTGTGATTGGCAGGATTATATGTTCCACCCATTTCTTGGTCATTTGTCAGTTTCTCTCCATCATCAGACTAATAATATTTATCTACAAAATCTTGAGCAAATAGGAAATGTTTCTGACGACTTCATGAGTGGACAAAACGGGGAAGAATAAAATCCACAACACACAACGTAAATCTGGAACGTCTCAGGTTCCAACTAAAGTCTATGTTTGCTTTTCTTTGCCAAACTTGTCAGATAATGTTAAATATTATGAAAAATCTGTAATTACAACAGCCATTACTCCAGTCTTCAGTGTCACATGGCAGATATGCAGATTTGCCAATGTCAATGTTGAAAACCATTCATATTTTTGTGTTAACTCCAAAACATTTTTTTCATGATGCTTTGATGAATAGAAAGTTTAAAAAATTTCACCTTTTTAACAGAATGCTTTTGTAACATTGCAAATGTCAGATGTCTACTCTCACTTTTGATTAATTTAATGCATCCTTTAAAACCTAATTGTACAACATCATCCCTGCAGATATAAAGAAACTCCCTGAAAAATTCTCGCTGACAGAATAAGACTAGGACTACCAAAGGATCAGAAGTCAAACTCAGTATAGAAAGGATGCTCTTGAAACTTGAAAATGTCAGAGCTAACGCAAGCAAACTTGAAGAGCTCATTCCAAGAGGAAATCCTTGACCTCTCAAGCACTTTGCACTTTATGTATTGCAGACGAAAAATGGCTCTATTAAAACTTATCCACTTAAAAAATCTGAACCCTCCTCTTCCACAGAACCAGGGGTTGTCAAGCCCCAAAAAAAAGATGATAAAAGAACCATAAGGTTTCTTGAGTGAACTGTACCTTATCACATGAATACAACATACTTCACTGTGCCTATTTGTCATTTACAGAGCTTCACAGGCCTAGCTCGCCATTCACTTTCATTGTATGCGAAAACCAACATCCAGAAGCTCTATCGACTTCCAGACTCTGATTTTATGGAGGAAAAAAAATAATTCAAATTTGAGACAACATCAGAATAATTGCTTACACCATCTATTTAAATGAGCATCCATTATTTATCTACATATTAAAACTGATTGCAAATTCATGTTTCATGTGGGTAAAGTGATAGTTCACTCCAAAATGAACATTACCCCATGATTTACTCACCCTCAAGCCATCCTAGGTGTATATGGCTTTCTTTCAGAGGAATACAATCTGACTTATATTAAAAAATATCCTGGCTCTTCCAAGCTTTATAATGGCAGTGAATGGCTTTTGAGATTATTAAGTACAATAAAGTACATCCATCCATCATAAAAAGTGCTCCACATAGCTCTGGGGTGGGGGTGGGGGTTAATAAAGGCCTTCTAAAGTGAATTAATGGGAAAAATATCCATATTTTAACTTTTTAAAAATGTAATCGCTAAATGTTGTATGCGTATACACAAGAAAGTGATGTTTCAGCGGATGACGTAGGATGTAGGTGAACACAGTGTTGAATGCGGAAGCACAGTAGAAAGAGCAAAACAAAACACCAGTCATGAATTAGAAGTACAAAACGAGGATTTGTAAAGGAAAATGTCTTAGGATTTTGAAATAAGACAAGAGGAGACTGGTTTTCCTTTGCTGTAAACATAACTTGGTTCTCACAAGACTAGCATATTATCACCTAGAGATTACTATTTATAAAGTGTTAAATATGGATATTTTTCTTGCACTAATGCATCGATTCACTTCAGAAGACATTTGTTAAACTGCTTGAGCCATGTGGAATATTTTTTATGATGGATGGATGGATGCACTATTGGATTTCAACATTTCAACAGCCATTCACTGCCATTATAAAGCTTGGAAAAGCCAGGACATTTTTTTAATACACTGCCCTCCAAAAGTTTGGAAACACCCCTGGCAAAGTGTGGTTTTGGACTATATCAGCATAAATCTTTATCATTGACCCTAAGCACACTTCCAAGCTGTGCAAATCCTATTTGGAGAGGAAACAGTCAGCTGGCATGTCTGTCATGGATTGGCCTCCCCAATCACCCGATCTCAACCCAATGGGCTACTATGGGAGGAAATGGACCGTGATGTCCGTAAGAAGCGTCCAACCAGTGTGAATCATCTTTGGGCAATCCTTCAGGAGGCTTGGAATAATGTATCAAGTCAATGTTTGAATAAACTGACAGCTCGGATGCCCAGATTATGCAGAGCTGTAATAGCTGCTAATGGTGGATATTTTGATGAATCTAAACATTTTTTTTTCTATATATAAACTGTTTATGTAATAAAATATGTTTTTGTAGTTTGTGTTGTCCCTAAATTATGACAAATTAAAAAGGATTCATGCCAAAATTGTCCAAAACCCCATTTTTCTAGGGTGTTTCCAAACTTTTGGAGGGCAAAGTATAACTCTGATTGTATTCATCTGAAAAAAGAAAGTCATATACACCTAGAATGGCTTGAGGGTGAGTAAATAATGGGGTAACTATTCCTTTAACATCATGGACACAACTTACTATGATCCCTTTAAAATTTCAAAAGCATGAATCCACTTACATGCTTTGGCTAATTGTCCCTGATCTTTGTAATAAGGCTTGTGGAAACATATTTGAGGAGAAAAAGAAACAGCCGGAGAAATATATTCTAATACAGCATGGCATGTTGGATTCTCAAAAGACTTTATTTGACCTCCAGATTTAAAAAAGGTGACCACTGTGTGACAAGATAATCTTTGGTCATTTGTCCCATCACTTAAAAACACAGTTCACCCAAAAAATAAAAATTCTGTCTTTATTGGCTCACCCTCATGTTGTTCCAAACCTGTATGACTTTACATAGTTAAAATAAATAGATGCATCCTTTCTGAAGCTTGAAAGACTCATACCAATAACTATTTGAATGGAACATTGTGAGCGAAACAACTGAAAATTTTTCCTTTTATGTTTCACAGAAGAATGTCAAACGGGTTTGAAATGACACAAGGTTGTGTAAATGATGACAGTATTTTCATTTTTGGGTGAACCGTTCCTTCAAGCCTCCTATCAGCAAAAGGCCAGCACAAACACATTCATCTGACTGCTCAATTGTCTGAGGATGACAAGATCTGAGAGCCTTTGGTCTCTTTATTCTCATACGCATACTTTTAGACTGTCAGTCAGAAAAAAGACACTTACAAATGCCTGACTACTTGTATAACACATAAACTTTTAGTGACCTTTAGAGTTGAGATAGGGAGAGCCGAGGTAGTGAAGCGTGACGGACAAAATGACCAGTCAGTGGCAGCTGCCTGTAGGGCACACGTTGAGTCATTGGGGAAATAGTAGATGGTAAACCTAGAGGGGTCGAATATAATAACAAAATCGGACACACATCCAGATGACAAATAAACGTGCAGATCAAGAATACAAAAACGCAACGGAGGGAGCCAAAGGCCTGCTGATAGACAAGCAGGTCCGTGGAGAGACAAGTAATTTTAATAAAAGGAAGTATACACAAATTACACAGACTTTATTTAGTCTAAATTATTTTTTATCAAGAGAAATCAGGACAATGTTGCGGCAAATCTTTTGAGCCTTTGAGGAGCGGGCTTCCGTAATTACAAGCCAGATAATAACCTGTGTGATATTCTCAAATCGCCTTTAATAATGTCTCGTGAGGGAGCGTTGATGGGCTGCAAATGGGCAGAAAACTGATGGAGAAATTCCAGAGATGGAAGCAGGGATGAAACGAAGCGACTATCAGTGAACTTTTCACACAAGGCCGTTCCCAGATTGCATGTCACTCTGTGCCTAATGAAAATGAGTTTTTATCTGTAAGAGCCTGGTCGTCATGGCCTCTTTTTTTCTCGTCTCCTTTATGTTGTTAATTAGATATTCCACCGACAGACTGCGGAGATGTCATTCCTAACGCCCCGCGTAACATGCTGGCGAGATATTGGTCATGATTGTGACTCAATATATCGCAACTGTAAGACTGCAGAATTAGACAGAAAAACATTAATTATGATATGAGTCTTTCAGAGAAAATCACAGCCACTGATAAAATGTATTATCTCAGACCAACCTCCTGGGCTGTCAGCGAGTTTTTAATCATTTTTAAAATTTTTAAGTAAAATGATGTGCTTTTATTTTGTTATTATTATTAATTAATTACACATTATTATTAATAATGTGTATGTATTATTTTGTTACATTATACATAATTTATACATAATACATTTATAGATATAATATGTTAATTTTTTTAAAGAAGTCTCTTATGCTCATCAAGATTGCATTTTTTTCAAAAAATAAAAATAAAAAATACAGTAAAAACAGGAATATTGTAAAAAATTATTGCATTTTAAAAATAATTGTTTTTAAATTTAATTTGTTCCTGAGATGGCAAAACTGATTTTTCAGCAGCTATTACTCCAGTCTTCAGTGTCATATGATTTCTCATTATTGTCATCTCCCTTTTTTGGACACCGTGATACACTACCATTAAAAAGTTGGGGTCAGCGCTGATAGCCTTGTGGGCAGCGCGCCGACTAACAGTGCCATTGCGCTCCGGGCGTCCCGTGTTCGAATCCCGACTTGAGGACCTTTCCCGATCCCGCCCCCCATCTTTCTCCCACTTCGTTTCCTGTCACTTCTGATCTCAATAAAGGCCAAAAATAAATCTTTAAAAAAAAAAAAAAAAAAGTTTGGAGAAAATACGTTTTTAAAAAATAAAAAGAATATCAATTTAATACAAAATTAATATTTTTAATCATGAAGTACACATTAAAATGATCAAAAGTAAAAGTAAACACATTCTATTTATCAAAGAATATCAGTTTTCACTGCAACAAAAAGCACCAATAATAATTCAACTTAACATTTTACATTTTAAAATATATTCAAATACAAAACTGTTATTTTAAAATGCAAGATTATTTCACAGTATTGCTGTTTTAAGTGTATTTTTTGTGATGTAAATGCAGCCTTGGCGAACATAAGAGAGTTTTTTCAAAACATTAAAAAATCATAACTTTTGATAGCGTATATATAAATATAAATATTTTAGCTATTCGTTTCTGCTTTTATTCAACAGTTCAATAAACAGTAGAATTAAAAAGTTAATAAGACAAAATAGAGTGTTTTCACAACGCAGCATCAATCGGCCATATTGGCGGCACTGAACCGAATGAAACTTGCATATTTGACTGATTATTCCTGCTGAAAATGGTCAATTACTGTCATGTTTTGTGCTGTACTAATTGTTCAGACCAGGAAAAACATTTGGAGTACTATAGACTGCAAAAAGTTATAACAAATCAAGGAGAACAATGCAAAAAAAAAAAAAAACTATCTGATGAACAAAATGCGTTTGTGGTTGGCCAAAATGAACCAGGGCAACCACAAACTCTGGATTTGCCCTGGATTTCCAGGGCAAAAATCTTGACAACATTCATGTTTCGAAGCAATCGGGTTAAATAACTGATTCAAGGACTCACTCATGAAGTCACTTGTCGCCACCTACTAGAGTAATAATCTAATGCAGAGACCACATTCACGTTTGAGGACTGGAACTAGCTGCTATAATAAAACTGTATAACTGTATAATAGAAAATATTGTAAAAATGTAGCGATTATGTACAGTATTTAGCAGTATTGTTGCAGAATTACATTGACATGCCATGTCTGCATTATAGTAATCTCTTTATCCCTCTTCAGCATAGCTACTACAACTGATCTATTCTCTGTCATACAAACAGAGCCAAAAGCAACAGCATGGTGAAATCATGCCTGCCAGCATACAGCTTCTGTATGTGACCTCGGGTCTCTGAACAAATATAACTTGGAGGGGGCGAGAGAGAGAAAGAGAGAGAGAAAGGAAGGACCGGAAAAATAAAAAAGTGCACAAGAAAAAGAGCGGATGCATCCATCACGTCCACAGCCAAGAATTTCTTTTAATTCAAAACTGAGTTCTCAGGATTCCTGTTGAATTGCTCACTCGCCCAGAAGTGACAGCACATAGTTTAAGAGCGTCATCATCCTTGAAGGCCAATGCAGTTTACCATCAGCTAAATCTACACTTCAGGTCCTGATGATTCTCAGCTTTGTGGTTCATGGCTGACTCATCTCGCCTCAATCAATCTTCACACATCTACTCTCATCCCACTGTCTCTTTAAACCAATTCCAGACTGTAAGAGCTCTCATGGTACAATTTAGTAGTGATTTATGTCAAATTCCCATCGCATTCAGCATTTTTCAACTGGTGCACATCATTTAGATCCTGAATCAAGCGGGCAAAATCGAGTCAGCATGTGGATGGGAGTTTTATAGTGCGTCAAAGCCCAAAAATTGCTTGTTTTAGGGTAGCCTACTTTATGCCTGAATTATAAAAACATAAGTAGATATACTGAAAATAATTTCACCTAAACTAAAGTTCAATGGTTTAATCTGTTGAATTGAACAGGGTGAAAAAAGCAATTGCGTAGGTTTGATTTGTGTGCATTGATAGACACCATACACAGCAATATTTCAAGTAGTTTAAAAGCAGGTAAAACTCTCAAGTACTGAGTAACTGATTACAGCTACTATGCAACACATGTGAAAGCACAACTGAGCTTACTGACAAGATACGCCTTGGTGTGACTCACTGCCATGGCAACTGCAGAGGAGAGAGAGAGAGAGAGAGAGATTTGATGGCCGGTTCCGCATTTTCTATAAGAGAAAAGGGCAACTTACTGACATTAGCGCTGATGATTTCATCAATTTCAGCATTGAGAGGATTAAAACAGGTACTGGTTAATGAAAGCAGGCAAACCAGGTAATAACTGCAGGTGCCCTGTGTAGGAGTGAAGGTTTATACCACTGTATACACAATAATGAGACATGACATGACTATGAGTCACAGCTGTCTGAGGACGTACATGAGCGCTGGATTCACGTTGAGATTAATCAATCGCTTATAAAACTTGAGAAATATGTCTAAAGCACTTTTTGAAAGTCCTTACAATAAATTGTGTTTTGAGAAAAGCCAGAATCTGTTGGTTTATATTTACCTCATTTACATAGTTTGGAATATTTTATAACGCTTCACATGTTACATGTGAAGCATTTAGCAGGCACTTGTACAGGATTTTTATGTTGTTACAAGAAAATTCTGAAAAATGTATCAACTGGTTTAATTGAGTAAAACTACTAAAGGAAAACTCCACTTTTTTTGGAAATAGGCTCATTCTCCAACTCCCCCCAAGTTAATAAGCTGAGATTTACCTTTTTGAAATCCATTCAGCCGTTCTCCTGTTCTGGCGATATCACATTTTGCATAGCTTAGCATCGATCATTCTTATCGGCCTAGAAAATCGCATCTTTACATTTTCCGCCGGTCTTAGTACACGATACAACTGCAGAAGAGTCAAGTTTTAAATAGGACAAATACCGAAACTCTGTATTTCTCGGATTCTATTGGTCTAATAGGATTCAATGATCTATGCTAAGCTATGCTAAAAGTGATATCGCCAGAACAGGAGAACGGCTGAATGGATTTCAAAACGGTAAAAATCAACTTATCAACTCGGGGGGAGTTGGAGAATTAGCCTATTTCCAAAAAAAAGTGGAGTGTTCCTTTACAGAGCAGGCTTTTTAAAATGTTCTAATATTGTGTTGGAGTCCCCTACAACAGGTTTAAATGCATCTAAGGCCAGTAAACATTGTAATTTTTTCAGAATATGCATTTATACATAGAGTCATTTGTCCATAATTTTGAAACGGTTAGTTCACGTAATGTCTGTAAACCCCTCCCTTCCATAAGCCTTCTCTGCTCTGACTGGCCAAGCCTGTTGGGATTGGCACAGAGAGGAGTACTTGAGCAAGTTAGCGAGTGCTACCAACTGCATTGCCAAGTCTGCGTTTGTTTTTGACATCCGCGGGTTGAAGCGACACCAACAACGTCATATTTAGCGCCTGGAATGTGAATTTACCAGGGGAACCCGACAAAAAGTGTGTATTTTACAACCCGGAAAGTGACTGTTGACAGGGACCTACTTTGAAACGCGACTGGGCTAGTTTTGACTCGCAATTGGGTGGGTTTTATCGTGAAAACTGTAAACACAACAAAACAATAATGGTGGATACATTAGTGGAGTGCTAACTTATGAAACAACACAGTTTGTAAACCAAAATATGACATTCTTTATTATTAAAGTAAAGTAAGTAATTAGAACAATGACAGTCTACATTAATCAACAAATTCTTAGGAAATAGTGGGTTCACAGCTAATTATCAGAACTATTTCATTAAGACAATAATATTGTGGTTTACCTGGAAACCTAAAGCTACACTAGGTATACATCACATATTAGCACAAAAACCTTAATATTTTGAGCACTCAGTTGAAAATGTTCGCATAATGTATTAATCGTACTTACAGGTTGTGGTTTGGAGACGCTTGTTAGTCCAAATAAAGAAGATTAGAAGCCGAAGAACATAAAAGCCCAGATTAGAGAAGCAGTGCTTGGTAAAATGACAAGCACACAACAAAAGGTTCAAATTGTATTGCTGTGGTTGTTACGGTATAGACGTGCTGGATGAACGAGACGAAGTCGAGATCAACAATTAACACTATATTTAATAAACTCTTCTTCAAGGAACAGACAGGAACAGGCAGGATAATCCACACACATGAAACAGTAACATCAAATAAAGACCGACATCAACTGAACTGAAAGACAAACTTATAAAGGGTGACTAATCATTAAACACAGGTGACTAATTGTACAAGGACAGGTGCAGGGAATCACACTGACGAAGGGCTAAACCAAATGACAGATCAACGGGGGAAAGACAAATGGGAAAAACCAATGACAAAACAGACAGAACTGTGACATTACGCCCCCCTCCGAATAGGCGCGTCCTCGCGCCGTAGAAAAAGAAAAACAAAACAGAAAAGGGGGGCGAAAAAAAAGGAAAATGTCCATGGCGGCTTCGGCGGAGGACGCCACCCCAGGAGGGGGACCAAAACAAAAGTCCAGGTGACAGACAGTACAGTCCAGAGGGGCGACGACGGAGGGAGGAGCCAGGGAGGACATGGGTGGGGCGTAAGGCAGGAGGAACAGACCCAGACCCCAGCCATGATGACGGCCCACTGTGGAGCCGACGGAGGGAGGAACCATGGTGGACGAAGGCGTGCCGACTCCATGGGGCCGACCGACAGAGGCGGAGCAGATGGAGAAGGAGCCCGAGGCGAAGACGGAGAGCCGATGATCCGGGGTGACGCCGAGGATCCGGAGGGCCAAGGTGGAACAGGCTCTGGCGCCCGAGGCGGAGGCGGAGTCCCGGAGATCCGCGGCGGAGCCGGAGCGACAGAGGATTGAGGCTGTGCCCGCAGGAAGGAGGAGTCCCAAGGAGCCGGTGGGACGGCGCGACGAGGCACAGCCGGAGGAGCAGAGTCCTGAGGTGACGATGGGGTGACGACTGACCAGGGCGGAGCCGAAAAGACGATGGAGCCCGGTGGAGCTGGTGGATCGACGGGCGACGGTGTAGAGGAGGGCGTCGAGAGCCGTGGTGGAACCGCGGGGTCGAAGGGCCGAGGCGGAGTCCTGGACTCGGAGGCTGGAGGCGGAGCTGAGGGATCCTCCAGCCGAGACGCCGATGGACGCTGGCAGTCCCGCGGCGAGCCCACTGCACAGGTGGTGGGCTGAGGGTGAGCTGAGGGGCTGTCAGGGGACAGCGGCGGCCAGACGAACATGGCATCGGATGACAGAGGGTGGGTGGGTGGGAATTCCGGGCAGACAGGACAGACGGATATTTCCATATCAAAGTCAATTAAGTTACCAGAGTTATCTTCGATGAGATCCGAGAAAAAGTCTATTAAATCCCCAGAATTTAGTCCAAGCTCACCCTCAGCGGTGGTGCAGTGGGCAGGGCTCTCTATCGCCCTCTCTTGCTCCACGTGGCAATCCACCATCACAGATGTTGTAGTCGGCTCTCGCACCTGGTCAGATGGGTCAGGCTCTGGCTCTATCGCTCTCGGCTCTGTCTCTCCATCTGCGGTGGGCTCGGGCTGCAACTCCGCATGTCGGGGTGATGGTTGGCTGGGTTCTGGGTCTGGAGTGGGGCTGACGTCCTCCTTGATGATGTCAACAGTCCAGGATGATCGGCAGGACGCCAGCACCCACTCGATGAAATCCGGCAGGCTCTCTTGAGGACCCTCCCCGGATAGCAGCGCCTTGGTGGTGGAATTCAGTCCTAAGCGGTAGTGGATGCATAGGCTGCTATCCGGGAAGTGTGACTGGTTCGCCAGGAAGAGAAACTCACGTGTGTGGTCCTCAAGAGAGCGTTCCCCCTGCCTCAGGAGGATCAGGAGAACAGTAGGGTCCATAATAACAGAAAAAACAAAACACTGAGTAAAAAACTGAAAAAATAAACGCAGGGAAAACGTGCCGGGTAAACTGTATTGGTCGGTCTTTCTGTTACGGTATAGACGTGCTGGATGAACGAGACGAAGTCAAGATCAACAATTAACACTATATTTAATATCTTCTTCAATGAACAGACAGGAACAGGCAGGATAATCCACACACATGTAACAATAACATCAAATAAAGACCGACATCAACTGAACTGAAAGACAAACTTATAAAGGGTGACTAATCATTAAACACAGGTGACTAATTGTACAAGGACAGGTGCAGGGAATCACACTGACGAAGGGCTAAACCAAATGACAGATCAACGGGGGAAAGACAAATGGGAAAAACCAATGACAAACAGACAGAACTGTGACAGTGGTATGGTGGAGAAAATTAATTATAACCACTGATTCTTCAAATCATGTCAGACTGTTCATATTTCGCTGGCAGTCAGGGATTATGCTACTAAGTGATGTAGATCTGTAACAAGTAGAAGATTCGAAAATATGACGACTCGTTAAGGCGATTCTGAGTTGACTCTTTCTTTTGGGTGACAGTATCTTTATTTATAATGCACTTTTTTATTAACAACCTTGCAGACTGTTCACATTGAAGGATAGCTATGTTACAAACAATTTTTTGAAACCCATTTGAACTGCTCTTTAAAATACCTAATATTTTGTAAACAATAGAACTAATGTATTATGAATAATAAAAAATGACTGCAGAGGGCGCCAAAGGCCTAACGATTGATTTGACACTTTACTGCACAATCTAATCTTTGTTTTTATATTGACTAAACAACATTTAATTCAAATTTCCACTTAATCTTTGATATTTGGCCATTTCTTTATTATATATATGCTACAGCCACTGTAATTCCTTGAATATGTGGACATCAAAACGTGTAAACACTGTTTTGGCGTAGGTTTCTAAACTATTTACCTTACAAATCTGATTAAATGGCAAATGCTCTATTCACAGTTGAACATTATAATAAACCCAAACACAAAGCAATATGTAGAGATGGAGTTTGAAAAGGTCCGTGCATGTAAATGATGACAGTTTGTGAGGAGCAGCATTTTCAGTAAACGGAGCTGTTCTGACACAAACTTATGTAACCTACACACAGTCTCAGCTTTCAAATTTTGTCATTTTTTGCAGAAATTCAAATAATAAATACCGTTTTATGGCTCCTTAATGTTTTGTTAAAGTTTAAGCGGCATATAAAAATATGCATTTATAAGACTGAATTCAAGACTGCAATCATCTTTCTAACTAATCTCTAACTGAATAAAGAATCTTCAAATATAATATCAAGAAAGAATGTACGATAAAAGAGAGTTAATTGCATTGTTCATGTTAATTGTAGCATTCATTTTTAATCACAGCCAGAATTATTTAAGTGCTAGAGTCTCTTCAGCCTGGGAGTTCACATCTGACCCTGACTACTCTGCTCTAAAGAGACTTCCTCACTAGAAGATGCTCTCATGTAATGTAAGACCCCGAGGTCTTCAGAGCCCAGGGAGCTCAGCGGGCCTTGCTTAAGGCTGATAATTTTCCAATCAAGCAGTTCAAAGTACAGCATCTAGCTCACAACTCCATTTGGCTCAGGCTATAACAATAGTTCCGTTTTTTTTTCTCTCCCCTCATTTTCCCACCAATAGTACTAAGACTGCTTTAAACATGTCTTCCCTCCTTCTACAACATTATAAACTACACACATTTTGTTTAAGATCTTTTAGAGAATACAGCGAAAGCCTTTATATCTGTCAAAAACAGTCACTCTACTAGCTCTCACTGGAGCGGCTGCCATGACATAATTTATGTGCAATTATTAGTCACTAATGATATTCATGAAGAAAAAGAATAAGAAGTGTGAATAATTAGTTAACCTTTCAAAAATCATCCAGCCACCCATCCTAGGTTTTAGAAGGAACATGCAGATCTGCATACATTAGATAGCAAATTAGCAGTGCAGAGCCCTGATTCATTTACCACAAAAAGCCTTTCTGTTAATTTAAGAATAATCAAATGTACCAGGTAATAAAGCAAGCAAGTAAGTAAATAAATAAACAAGTAATTCTTTTAATACTTGACTTAATAGACAAATAATATAAATTGAGTTTTCATACAACTGCCTTTTATAGGAAGGTGATCATCATTTTGGGGGGTCCGTGGCATTTTGAAAACCACTGGAATATAGGCTACAATATGACAGATAAACATAAAATTTGACTGATAACATTTGAGAAGTATCTAACAAAATGATATACCATTTTCAAGGACATTGGGGTCATTTCTGAGGTAATGGTGTGTTTTTCCTCATTCCCTCATTTCTATAAAAGCATCTGCCAAATGAATACATGTAAAAATCTCACAGTTTGAAAGAGCTGTGCATTTTAAGCAGAAACACGCAGCGCTGTGTCAAATCCTCACACCAGATTTACATGCCTATTGGCTGTAGGACTATTCAACCCAAATTTAAAGAGGCTTTTACATATTCGGTTCCTTATTAGTTGTTATAACCATGGACACTGAGGGCAAAGTTCAGCTGTATTATGAACAGCAACCATCCATCCTTTCAGAGGTGAGATCGGGGCACTGTGATCTGACAAATACAGAAACTCTGTTTCTCTAATTGCTCCATCATTTGAGATTCAAACGTGCTCTGAATAAAGTTCTTGAGTAACAAGGTCTTTTCATCGGAATGGCAGAAGGTAGATTTGTGTCTAGTGGGTTGTCGATCTAGGTTAACACGTCAAGCACAAGAACACAATGTCAAAACTCAAAACACATTACAGTAAGCAAGGCACAGAACCAAGCACTCACCAGTAGGCAATTTTTTGTTTCTGTAGCACTTAACATCACCACTCATGATCAGTTAATGTCCACTCAAGTGCAATATAGAGTGAGTGCAACATAACATCTCCAGTCACTGGGGTCTGGCTGTTCTAATTTGGCATCTTTTTTGTCAAGTGTTCTTGCCCTTACACACCTGCTATTTTCATTAACCAACTAGGATGATATCTCTGATACACTGTAATCTGCACATTTGTAGCATGACATAGGAAGTCTAGTGTAAGGATAGTAAAAGCATCAGAAAAAAACAGTGGAAAAACATGGCAGATTTTGAACATCATTGAAGGCCTTTTATAAAATAAACTAACTCTTAAAGGGGTCATGAACTGAGAAATCAAAATTCCCTTGATCTTTTGACACATTAGAGGTCATTGCACTATAAAAACATCCTGTAAGTTTCAAAACGCAAAATTTTCCTGTTAATCTAAAAAAACAGCTTATTTTGAAGCCAATCTCCCAAAACGACGGGTTCTTGAATGTGCCACTTTATGATGTAATAGTGTGGCTAAACACCATCTCCACAGAAGAAAATCAACTCCTGTGACACTGATTTGTACATCTACTGTAAATAACGAGAGAGGCAAACGCAGGTCTACGCAGAAACCCAACAATAAAAATGACTCAGAAGACAACAAGATGCTGTATAGTGCCAAGTTGGGGGGAAAACAGTCTTTGCATTGCCTTCCTACTGATTCCAACATTATGAACTTTATTTTTAATGAAGATCCAAACCTCATCAGTAAGAACTTGGTCATTTGTTTATTTTATTTTACCTCATTTACCTGATTTATTTAAAAACAAGACTTTCAGAAAGATTGAAACTAAAAGACGATGCTGTGCCGATCTGAAAGTAATGTTGCACCACACAAGTGTGAGTAACTCTTTTTATTATGTGCTATTGCTTTGTCTGTTATTACAGATCATTTAAAGGGGTCATGGACTGCCTTTGTTTTTATTTTGTACTGTTCTCTGAGGTCCACTTATAATTTGTACAACAAAAAGCATCATAATTTAGAAGTAATAGGCTATTTTCTGTCCTGTTTTAGTCCCTCTCAGTCTGTGTTGCGTTTATGGGTGTGTTCACACTTGTAATGTTTGGTTTGATTAAAACAAACTCTGGTGCA
The DNA here is from genome assembly GCF_049309525.1 of Garra rufa. Lineage (NCBI taxonomy): Eukaryota > Metazoa > Chordata > Actinopteri > Cypriniformes > Cyprinidae > Garra > Garra rufa. The sequence goes on along the minus strand of NC_133371.1, from coordinate 50,044,025 downwards.
ATTTCTGGTGTTCAGTGAGTTCCGTCACAAAATATACATCATTCAACCCGACCACTCAGGTTGTGAGCGTATCACTAAGCCTTTAGGTTCAGTATGTTTAGGTTCGCTGTCAAAAATCCCAGTGTGAACGCTAAGCGGACCAGGACCAAATGTATCATTTTCCTTTTTGGCCCAGACCAATCAAACCAAACTACAAGTGTGAACACACACCCTATATTTCATTCAAACCGCACCAGAGTTCGTTTAGAAGCAACCGAGAACCATATTTGGCCAGGACTCCCTGGAAGAAGAGATTTTGTATCTCAATGGGACTTTCCTGGTAAAATAAAGGATAAATAAATAAAATAAAATAAAATATTTGTAGCTTTCTCATAACTATTAGCCAGTCATAGCAGTGGACATCATGCTGTTCCAAACCTGCAAGACCTTTGTTCATATTCAGAACACAAATTAAGATATATTTGATAAAGTCCAAGAGCTCTCTGACCCTCTATAGACAGCATGGGTCCTTCCATGTTCAAGGCCCAGAAAGGTACCAAGAACATCGACAAAATAGTCCATTTGACATTAGTGGTTCAATTGTTAATTTATTAAGCAATGAGAACACTTTTTGTCTAGAAAACAAACAAACAAAAAAACAACTTTATTCAACAATTTATCTTCTCTGCATTAGGAAAGCGTGTGCCTGTGTCTTGATACTCTCCAAAATGGTGCTAGGGTGACGCAATTGTTAGAAGAATGTGAGAACAACTGTTAAATAAAGTTGTTTTAGTTTTCTTTTATTGCACAAAAAGTATTCTCATAGCTTCATAAAATTACGATAACTGAACCACATTTTGGGGCCTTGAACATGGAAGCTCTTGGATTTCATTCAAAATATGCTAAATGTAGTTTGTTTTTCTGTTTCAAAAAGTTTTGTGGAAGCCCCTTTACTAATATTTTGAGGTGAAATGTTACAGGGTTGAAAGTGACTGGATAAATGCCTGATGACGTCCTAGCAAATATCATTGCACTAATCTTGTGCCACATTCTCATGCTATGTGCCAAGAACAATATCTTTTCTTCAGAAAATGATCAGAGATTTTTCCCAGAACTGAAAAGTACTGAGAAAAGAACCATGTGGTCAAAACCGCTTTGAACAATGTAATTGTAAGTAAATAAAAGAAGAAAAAAAACAGCAAGTAACAGACATAACATTTTGAATTAAAAAGACTAAAGTAGTATTTTCTTGTAAAACATACTCCAATAGTCATTTCCAACTCTGAAAAATAGATTTTTATTTTTTTTTTACGGTGTTGGCATCTATTGTTGCTCTGTGTCAAATCGCTCAATGTTCCTCTATTGTAGGTCACTTTGAATAAAAGTATCTGCTAAAATCATAAAAGTCAATATAAGTTGAACTTAAACTTGAGCTCTCTTAACTTAGCCCTCAGCTCTTGTACCTGAGAGATGGTATCACATGCTGATAAAGGGCTGGAATGGTCATAGTGTGAAAATAAAAGATCTCCGGCTGAGTGAGAGAATCAAAGGTGTTTTTAGAAGTGTGTGTTTGGACTAATGAGAGATGCTGAGGAAAGAGAGACTCACAAACGCCTCAGACGGCGGTCAGACACCTTGACCTTGCCAGAATCTGTTTGATCACAATATGTTGTGTATAATTGCACTTGATTTTACCACATCTTTCACACTTTGTCAATTGCTGTGAGTCAATTGCTGTGCAAGTGGACAAGGTTTGGCCTTTCAAATCGTGTATTTCTAGGGGGTCTATACCTATCTAGGGGGTCTATATCTTTTTGGGAAGATGAATCACCTGGTCAGGGCGGTGACTTCTGTAGAGCCCATTATTAAAACCAGCAATTTAAGATGACTGGAAGAAAGGATTACTCACCTCTCCTGCTGACTGTGTGGTCAGTTTTACTGTTTTAATAGCTTTTTCATACCGCTGCATCACTGACTTTTATGTCTGCCTGCAGAGAATACATCTAGAACAGAAGAAAGATAACAAGGAGAGGTCAAAACTATGTAGCCAGTACATTCAGATCACTTGCGCACACCTGGCGTGATGCTCAGTTCATTAGTTTATCAATGTCGAGGGGTAAGACACCTCAGAAGCTGATAGTACCTTTGTAGTATAACATTTTCATCCATAATGCTCGTTTATACCAGCTCTTTGAATGCTGCTTGAAAGGATTCATGAGAAAGGTTCGTCAGTTATGTGCCTCTGATATAGAACAGCTCATTAGGATTGTTGAGGATTGGTTGTTAAGGAGCTGACTGTCTTGTGGTGTGTCTTTAATATTATTAGTCTCTTCCTCACGAGTCTTTCACGATTACTCTTTCTTGATGCCAGATAATTATCTGCAATGAGTCCTAGTTTTCTAGAGTTCTCCTTGAAGCGCAACAATTAATTGTTACAAATAAGATCAGCCTCAAGGTATTGCTGTAAACATACATAATTTAAAAATAGAAAAGAAACTGAACAACCGCATTTAAAGATCCGCCGACGCGCCTTGAAACGCGCAGTGTTATCCTGTCTGTTGATATAATCAACTGAAACAGAGGGCGGGACATATCAGGCAGCTCCGCCCCCTTTTAAATAGCCAATAGCGTTTCGTTTATATCGCCGCTTGAGCCAGAGTAACATTTCTATCTATCTATCTATCTATCTATCTATCTATCTATCTATCTATCTATCTATCTATCTATATATCTATCTATCTATCTATCTATCTATCTATCTATCTATCTATCTATCTATCTACACTACCAGTCAAAAGATTTTTAATGTTTTTTTAAAGAAGCCTCTTCTGCTCACCAAGACTGCATTTATTTGATCCACAGCTAAAACAGTAACATTTCGAAATATTTTTACTATTTAAAATAACTGTTTTCTATTTGAATATATTTTAAAATGTAATTTATTCCTGTGATTTCAAAGCTTAATTTTTTTGCATCATTACACATGATCCTTCAGAAATCATTCTAATATTCTGATTTGCTGCTCAAAAAACTATTATTATTATTATTATTATGTTGAAAACAGCTGTGTATTTTAGGTTTCTTTGATGAATAG